>NC_044400.1:21476135-21783438 GCF_006542625.1 Nomascus leucogenys
TTAATTCAAACGCTAATTATTGGGTACCTACTAATAGAATTAATATCCGCTGAGCCTGACAAGAAATGATATGGAATCCTTAGAAGCTATGAGCCCAGCGTTTGAAAAGTTTATAACTGATATTTTTTCCTTGACTTACTTTTAGTTGCACATATTCCTCTTTATCTGTGACATGAAATGTCACCTAGTATCCATTTCCATCCCAGTACTGCCCTACAGAAAACTCTGAGCTCTAAGCAAGACATGATGATAACATAATAAAATTCCCAGCGAGGTCATTCTTCATCTTTCACTTTGTTAAATAATTGTGGAACAGTATTTTAAAAGCTGTCTGGCAATAACATATAAAGTAGTTTTAGAATGATGCTTTTGCAGTTACAGCACTAAAACCTTTTTTTATGAAAACTTCAAGATTTGTGCAAAAGTTGCTTTGTAAATGAGAGTATTTAAGACTTCCGTGATACGATGGCAGCTTATATTAAAACGAAAACAAAATGCTTTATCTCATTTTGCAATTTTAAAGTTTGTTTCATAACTCCGTATCAGATACACTTTTCTTAAAATGGCTTATAGGCCAGGCACAGTGGCTCACGCCTATAATCCCAGCTCTTTGGGACGCTAAGGCAGGTGAACTCTTGAGCTCAGGTGTTCAAGACCTGCCTGGGCAACATGGTGACACCCCGCCTCTACGGAAAAATTAGCTGGGCATTGTGGTATGTTCCTGTAGTCCCAGCTACTGGAGTGGCTGAAGTGGGTGGATCACCTGAGCCTGGAGGTCCAGGCTACAATAAGCTGTGATTATGCCACTGAACTCCAGCCTAGGCGACCGAGTGAGATCCTATCTCCAAAAAAAAAAAAAAAAGACATAAATAATTTCATTAAGGCAAATGACAGAAGAGCTTGCATATTTTCTGTTTCTTTACGTGTAAGATGAGCACTTATCTAACAGTCTTAAGTAGAGTTGGTATCTTTCCTTAAGTTAGATCAAAATCGATTTCGTTTATGTTTAGATATTCAAATGCATTTTACTTAATAACCCAATTAGACTTGAAAATAGTACTAGAATAAATATGTGATTTTAACTTTTGCACAATAAAACCTTGATTAGCTAGAAGAAGACGAACAAGAAATATCAATTAACCAGAAGGAACAAAATTATAAGGCAAACTCAAAAGAATCTAGAATTTAGAAAGCTGTATAGAAAATGTGGAAGAAATTATGTGCTGAAGGTTATAAGCAAACATCTAATCTGATTCCTCTGTTTTTTATGGTTACATAATCACAGATTAGATATTTAAATCTTCCGGGATCATTTAAGCGAGTTTTTTCCTATGCATTAGATCCTTCTTACCGACCAGAAAAGTGGAATGAAATTATGACAGTATCATCAACAAAGACGGAAAGAAAAGTTTCTGATGATTATTCAAGTAACTTGAGTCCAGCAGAACCTCTAATTTTCCTGGAATTATGCTAAAAATACTTGCATGGAGGAGGTGATAGTCTTAGAGACAAGTTTCCCAGGCAGACAGTTTAGGACACAGAAGTACAGAGAAGGCCACGGCACACACAGGAGTATTCTACAAATATCAGTATAGAAAGTCAATGGTGCAATGAGGAGCTTGTATAATAGGCTTTAGCTATATTATCAACAGATTTCAAGACCCATTATTACTTCAAACAATAAAGACTCAGAAAAAGATACATTTCCTTGCCTCCATGAATTTACCATCTAATGATAGATGAGGAAGGAGTTCAGTAATTAGACACATAAAGCAGCCATTGATAAACATCATAATGATATTAGATGTGTCCATGATATAAACACATGTGAAATCTGAGACAGCTGTATATTCATTTGAAAATAGCATTCACCTCCATCTCAATAGTGTTGCTTGATTCTGTGGAAATGTGGCAATGGCATCATGTGACAAAGTTTAAATATCTGTGTAATTATCCTCTTCTCTCACCAAAATGTAACGTTCTCTTGATTATTCTGTTTCTCTTAAAGGTACTACTACCTACCTGACAAAGCTTGAAGCCCCAGTTATCTTTGTAGCACCATCACCATCACTCACCCAATTTTGTTTTGATATCAAGGAACCCAGATAATGCTTCCACTGCAAATACTTAATCAGGCCTCTTAGTTCCCTCCTTTGCTATGATTCCAGAAGCTCCTGTCTCTATTACTGCCAGGTACATACTATGAAATAATGGCTTTGTTGTTTGGATACATCGACTTCCTGAAAATCTTAAATGGTCCAGTGCCTTCTGTTAAATAATGTACAAACTAGTTACCCTGATATCAAGGTCTATACAGTAGGCCTGGAGCTGCCTTTCTGACATTATTTTCTATATCTGTGCTGTGTTTCCTTTCTACCCCAGTTGAGTGTGATTAGTCTTCTCCCAGTCCAACACCCTTTGTCCTTTCTTGTGGGGTTAACTGCACTCACTCACAAATGTTCCTTCCTTGATCTCCATCTCTTTCTATCCAACTTTTTCTATCCTTCAATGTTTAGTCCAAAGATCTTATCATTTGTGCATTCTCTCCCTATTCTCTCATTTGAAGATGACCGTTTCTGTCACTGCAATCTTCTACCACTCCTTTGGTTTATTATAAATATTGTCTGTTCATTCCATCTCCACACCACCACACTAGTTAGAATCTCTATTTTTATTCACCTGGATTGCTACAATAGACTCCTGTTTGATCTCTATAGCCAATGTATCTTACCTCCTCTCTAGTCCATTCTCCGCATAGAAACCAGAATAACTTGTTTAAAAACACAAACCAGTCACTGGCTTAAAATCAATCAATGACACCACATTTAGAATAAAGTCTCAATCCTTTAAAGCTCTACAATGATATGCAAGCTCTGGCTTGTCTGCCTCTCCAGTTTTGTCTTTGTCCACTGTCCATGCTCCAGGAACATTTGATGCAATGCATTTTTGAGTATATCTTAGGTCTTCTTATCCAACCTTCACACATACCATTCTCCCAACTGCAATGCCTTTTTTCCCACATCACACACATTCCTGAGCCAAGTCACTGTGATGACGTGATTCTGCTGCTCAGGATATACAAATCAAGTCCATCTATGCAGCTCAGGTAGAATTAATTCCACTCAAATCATTTGAGTCATACAAAAAAGGGGAAGAGACAGCGTCCTAAAGGGAAGTCCAAATGCTATAAGAAAATGAAAGAATAAATGCTAGTCAGGCAAGAATGAAAATCCACTACAGTCAGTAATGGCTCTTATAAAAATACATAGTTACAGAACCTTTTATATGCATGTGAAGTATCATGAACTACATAGTGAAATATGCATGAAAAATGAAGACAACTCATCATTGTACATTGCATACATATCAGTCCAGTGGCTAATGTAGCCGATTTTTTTTGTCAAGTTACAAGTTTTCATTCTCATAATACCAATCCCTGAAACATTGCTATTGTCATTGCATCTCTGAAACATTTTTTCAGAATTGACAGCTATAATGAAATATCTGATACTTACAAAATGTGCTCAAAACCGTGTTCATGGGAATACGCATAGCACATTATTGAAACAGATGAAGTCTCCAGTGCACTTCACAACCCAGAACTATCCCCTTCATTTTCTAACCACTTTTTCATGCAGAAACTGACCCTCGTTCTTAGTTTTTGCATGAAATTTATAGTAGCCATCTGCTTAGGCTGTGACCTATTTTATTTCTCAACTTTTCTGTTAAAGAGAATCAACTATAACGCTTATTTAAAGGAATGTGAATAAGCTAAATATGGGGTTGCAGCTGGTTCAGACTCTCTATTGAAATTCTCATGGCCTGGTATAATTTAAGATCTATTTATGTAATTGTTGTGAAGTCGGAGAAATAATCAAAGAAAGCTGTGTGTTACATCATTTTGCCAAAAGAGATACTGTCTTTGTCTCCTTGTTTAAAGAACTGAACTCTGTAGTAGTAATCTGGCCCATCCACAGATGTGCTTAGGTTGACCCTCACAATGTTAACGCAAATAATGACTAAAACATTCAAAATATAATTTATTGTCAGTATTTAAAAATTGGGGAATTTTATATTCAAAATCATATTCCTTTTTTTTCTCTTGAAAAATTGGAAGATCTGGCAATATTGGCATATGGAGACATTTTCCCATGGTAACCATTGGTTCACTCTCACAGATGGGGCATTCTCTCTTCAGGTAACCTTAGTACTCACAATTTTTAATATTTTATGCTTGCGACTTCACTTGCTTGTAGTACCTGTCAAACTTTGGTAGACATTTCAGATTGTAATAATTGCTTGTCACAATGTGATCCTCTAAAACAAAAGATTTGGCCAAAATGAATAGTATAAGGAGTACATTGTGCAATATAATTTTAAAATTAAGAAAAATTGCACTCGTGGGCTTGGCTATGGCTATGATATGGGTAGCAAGAACTTCCCAAGACTGGGCTGTAGTTAAGGCTCTGGGTGTGGCAGTGACCATGGGTCAAGCTATGGCTGTGGATACAGCTGTGGCTATGGATTCTCTCTCCAATGACCGTCAGATTCTCAAAGTTGTTGATCATTTTGCTGCTAATTTTTGACTTTCAAAGTTTTCATGCCTCTCCCTAGTATTCCATGATGAATTTCAAGAAGCTCATGTTGATTTTTCTTACATTTCTGTTTATTCCTTATGGACAGTGAAAGATAATATGACATTCCAGTTTGATCTTCTGCCTCTTGGGCAGTTTCCAATATTTTGGTACAATCAACATTTAAGCATTTGCTCATATACTGTCAAACTATGGCAATCCAATGTCTCTATTTGTATATATATTTTAGTTATCATACTTCCTAATAAAATGTATTTAAATTTATTTTTAAAAAAGAACAAATCACTCAAGTTACAACCTACCACAACTAGAAACCTTTTCAGCTATAAGTGCGAGAAAACTCAAACACAGTTGGTTAAAAAAAGCTAGTTATTAATTTCAAATTATATCTATTAAGTAGGCAGCTAATTTCATTTGTTCTATGGCTCTACAATAGCAGCCACTGCATTTTTAATTGCCCTTAATCTTTTGCTGATGCCTGTGACCTTGTTGTAAGATGGCTACCGTAGTTCCAGATGTGCCACACCTATTCCAAGCAAAAGAGTAGATTGAATCAAACAGCAAAGGATTGCATTAGTTTTGTTTGCGCCCTTTTTATCAATGAAACAAAGGATTTCCATGAAGTACTACCTAGGTGACTTTAATTAAAGTAAATCTCTGGCCAAGAGGAATGAGATTATAATGATTCATTTAAAACAATCATAATTTATCCCCTTGGAATAACATAGCATTTTTTCTTCTCTGAGATTAAGTTATCTCCCGGAGTTTTCTTAGCATAGAATCTGGGAAGGAGGTGAAGACATTTGTGTAGGCAAAGGACAAAGTCTGTCACACAAGCGGCTATGCTCCCATTTACTTTCAAGCAATTTCACTATAAATTTTGTCTTGTACTTCATGAAGTCTCCTTCCAGAATAATTATTGCCTCACACTTAGGGAATTATTATCAAACCAATCAATATTTCTGATAAATGAGGCTGCTGAGCTGTTCATTCTGTAGGTTTTATTCATTTCCCCTTTTATCTTGGATTGCAGTTTACCTTGGCATGTGATAAGTATTTTGAAGGAGGTGGAAGATGTTTCTCGGACAAAATTGTTTTAGGATGTGATAAAACGGGCAAATTTTAAATAATTTTTAAATGTGTCTTTGTTGATGTAAACAGCACAATGCAATATGTATTATCAATAAATATTCATCAATATTCATCAATAAATTAAATATTTATTGATGAAAAACCTTATTCAGAAAACTCAAGATCATGATTTAGGCTGGGATAACATTAAACATGTATTAACCAGAGAGATAAGGCAGGGAAGACCAAATTTCTCAATAATCTCTTCCATTTGTTTAAGTTATTGTTCATTCTTTGATTTTAGACGCGAAAATGTTATATAATTTATGCAAAAGTTACACTTTAAATTCCTAGATTTTGAGGTCTTAAGTTTGAAACTAGGTTTATTCAGCTGTGGTGACTCAAAAGAAGATAAGAGAGTGGAGGACTCAGACAAAAACCTCCGTGTAGTTGTCATTGCCTAGCCTGAGAAATGATTGGATTTAAAAGGAATTTACTATGCTGAAAGCAACTCAGATTAATTTAATGTGACCATTTCAATGTACACTCTTGCATTATTCATGTACTGTCTAGATATTATTTTTTATGCAAGTCTACAGTCATTTGACTTTCAAAGTATATCCTGTAGATATCCTAGGCCTGATATACTTGGTATAAATTATGGAATTACACCATAACATTACCATAAATCTTTATATTCAAATGCAGATTGTGTCTTTCTCATAGCTCTTCTTCTTGCTCATCTAAATAATATGAAGCCAATGTAAATTAGATTCATAAATGAAAATTATCACTATTTTCAGGATTAAGAAGTATATTAACATATATTAATAAGCTGTTTTCAAATCTGTCATTTCATACATTATAGTTTTTCTCAAAAAATGTGAAACTTTTTTATTTGAACCTTGAATGAATAAATATAATGATATATTAAATTAACATAAAATATTCTGATTATTGAGTATAATACATTTTCGTGGTCTTCCTACAAGAAGAAAAAAGGATCCTAATTGGATCAGGACATTGATTAAATGCATTAGTGAGTAAACTGAAGCTAGTATTTACTGAACAAAGACATACTATACTTTATCTGAACTATGATCTTTGTGGCAAAATAATCTATTGATTGTTTTATATAGACCATCCCACAACCATGATTTGGATTCATGGATGTACTGGGAAGATGCTTATATAGATGTTTCTTTTGGCACCCAAAATTATGCTCAGGGTTTTTTTTTCCTTAAATGATTTCCTTAGATAATTCTTATTATACTATTCAAACAGCTTTCAAAATAAGTCACTGAATTATTTAAACTGAATTATTCAATGTTTCAGGTGGAGTGAATAGTGGAGAGGGCCAGATTCAGGTTAGCTTCTAAGCTCCCACACCTCTCTCTCTCTCTCTCTCTCACACACACACACACACACACACAACACATTAACACCTTTCTCCAGGCCCATAAACATATTCACTGAAAAACCCTATCTTGCTTTAATGCCAGTGATTACTAAAGTGTCTACTCCCAAAACTACTATGTGATCTACCTAGAATTTTGACCCTACATTTTACAAGTTTCAGGTAGTTAAAATTGGTCATAATTGCTGAAATTATGTCACATGTGAAAAAATGGGATGCAAATCACAGATGCGTCCTTATACCTGTTTAAGGACAGCAAACAGAGATGAGACAGAGAAAAGAGAACCAAGTTTCCATTTTTAGTTCCACTGTCATTCTCCCCCACCAAGACATCCATTTATCATTTTTGAGGACACCAGCAGCAATGTTATTCCTGGGTTTACTAGTACATCTGAAGACTAAGAATTTGTCCTTGGGCAACATCACTTTGATCACCTGCTGATTTGGGGTAGATACACTAAATAAATGCATTCATTAAATCAAATAAATCATTAAATATATTGATTATAGTAGCCCCACTGTATGCTGTGTTCACAAATCCATGCTGGTATTTCAGGAGCTTTACATAATCTCATACCCCAAAGGTAACTATTGTTAATGGTTGCTCAGGAATCCTTCCAAAAACATCTTTCTTCTTAAGCACACATACATCAACACACAGAAGTCTTTTAAAAATAGAAAAGGTCTGTATACTCTGTTCTGTTCTGCATACTCTGTTCTGTTCTGCAGGCAGTCTTAATAATTTTCATATAATATCTTTCCATGACAAAACACAAGTACAGGGCTCTCCTTTTTCATCAAATCACTAAAAATATATATTTCCTTTGTTTATATTGTAGTCTCTTCCCCTTGTGCAACCTCTGCCTGTTTTACTGAACAAATCACTCCTGACACATTGGGTTGAGTTATCTGCTGATGTCCTTTCCCAGAAATGTTCCCTTTTAATACAGGGGCAGCTCTAAATCTTAAGCTCCTGGGAGAAAATATCTAACTTCTGCATTAATATCTAGGTTTTCACACCTCTAAAATAGAAAGGACATGACTATAACCTGATGTCAGGATCTCATTACTTTTCTTCTCTTACTTTGGTATCTGATGTTCCAAATGGATATTGATGGGGAAATTTATTTCAAATTTAAGAACCAAGAGCAAAAATTCATCTTCTAGAATATATTATTTCCTATTTTATATGCCCTTTCCTAGAAATTTAGAACACGTGTAGAGGAGGAAAAACTTTCCTCTGCCCTCTTACATTTGGAGCTGTGGCATGTGAATTAAAGCATACAAATTGTATTAATGTTCATGTTTTTAATTTTACATCCACTGGAAGCACACAGAAAAGAAATGAAAAACCTAAAGGAGTTATTAGACTCAGGGGCTTATATACTACTTTAACAAAGGATTATATATTTAGGAAAGTGACTAGGAAATATATGGGAAAACTATGATGAGAGGAGTTATTTAGTAAGGTTTGTTTATGCAGACTCAACTCTCAGTACTATCTTTATCTCCTGTAACAAGGGTTTTTGTCTTCTTGAGATGGGAGAAGGGAACATTTCCATGAGGAAAATTAATGTGATACTTGTAGTCAGAAAGTGGGAGAGCAGAGAGCTCTTACTGTTTCTGATTTCTCTCAATTACCTTCAGTTATAAAAAATCATTTTCCAAAGTGGTATATTTTGGTGTGGCATATTTTGATCCCTTCATATGATTATGTTCCTTTTTTCTATCTAAAGATGGTATCCCCTAAGTACATCCTTGACCTTTTTTACCTTCTTATATTAGCACTTGAGGAAATACCAAAAATAATAAATTGTGAAGCCTATTACTGATGAAATGTGTACGTTTCTTTTTGTCATGTATGTGTGGTGGAGGAGGTGCATGGAGGATATTTCTCTGTAACTTCTAGCTTCTTTAACTTTATTGGAAAGCAAATAGATTTCTTTCTGTGTGTGTTTTCAAGTCATTGTCATTAGCATGGACTACCTTTGAAATAACCATTTGAGGGTCCCCAGAGTCTATAATTTTTGAAATAGGAAAATTTCAGGATATTAGTATTTTTCTGAGTTTAAAAGCATAACCTAAAGTTAACTTGCAGGTTTTTTCTTTCTTATGCTTTTTACTGAATGGTAAAGATGAGCAACTTTTTTTTTTAATAGCCAGATACTTTTTATACTCTGAATACAAATATTGAAAAAATGAAAGGAAAACCCCCTAGATCAAACTTGGTCAATCCACAGCCTCTGAGCTGTATGTGGCCCAGGATGGCTTTGAATGCAAATTCATAAACTTTCTTAAAACATTATGAGATTTTTTTTTGTAAGTTTTTTTTTTTTTTTTCTCATCAGCTATCGTTAGTGTTAGTGTATTTTATGTGTGGCCCAAGGCAATTCTTCTTCCAATGTGGCCAAGGAAAGTGAAAATATTGGACATCCCTGGCCTAGATCGTGAGAAAAGAGATCCCATTACATTTATGAATGGGCTGTGCCGAAAATTGACAGCAACATCAGAATCCTAACTGTGTGCCAGAAGAAACCGTGCTATTAGATTTTCTCTCTGCATAGCAAAGAATTTAGTTACGGCATTCACTTTCAAGCACCCGTTCTATGCATTACACACTCTCATACTCTCTTAACCAATAACTATTTCTATAAGGACATTCTGGTGAAATTAGTGTGTCCAATAATTTAAACTAAAATGGTGACATCTAGTATTTTCTCCTCCAAGGTAACGTCAGCATTTCAGAGCACTTTCACTATCTGAAAACGGCCAAAAACTGATAGAAGAGCTTTCTGTTTACAACTTTATACACCATAGTAAAGTTCTAAGATGGAAAGCTTGCACAGCTTTGTGACATAAGCATTTTATGCCAAATTAGGTGAGGATAATAAGATATTGTGACATTTGCCCAAAGTCACAGAAAGTACAAAACTTAAGATTAGAACAATGATTTTTCTGACTCCAAGAACCATCCCATTTTTGCTTGCTAAATGACAATGAAATACAATAGTTTTGCATTGTGACTTAGAGGTACCCCATGTATTCCACTAAAATAATTTGAATTTTATTAGAAATTAAAATATAACCACATGAAATATGTCTGTGGGTGTCTCTCTCTCCCTCTCTCTCTACATACCGAATTGCTAGGTGTAATAAAATGCAGTCAAAAAGAGTTTCTGCGGTACCACATTATTTTTTTCTTTTTACAACATGACACTACGCTACTTCTAAGACTAAGGGCTAACAAATTTTAAAACTTTCAAAAAACATGATGAGAAAATTGATGAAGGCCTACCATATAGAAGTAAGAAGGAGGTTTGAAGTGCCTTTCAAAACAGATTACCAAACCGTCCATCATTTTGACACCACATAAGTTGGCCATAGAATTATCCATCATTGAGAGTTTCTTCATCAAGAACCCTGCCCTCCATCTGTATAGAGTTTGCAAACTAAAGCACTGCCTTGTTCAGAGTCTTTTCTATTGCCTTAACCCTGTCTTCTTGTGATTGCCCTTCTAAATTCCACATTGAAGTCCCTTTCTCAAGGTATAATTTTATGTAAACTTTTGAGCTGACTTTAAGATTTGTGGGCATATTGTAGAAATACTCAGACATACCCAGCACATTTTTCCAGATGTTCCAGGTGTTCCAGAGGTCACAGCTCCATCATGGATTACAGGGCTTTTGATAAAGAAAGATGGATCAAGATTAGAGAGAGAAAAAAAGAATGAACTACTCCTATTTGTCACTTCCTGTGAAATGCAGAGGCTCCTACTTAGGAAGACATTTTTCAGGTGCTGAGAGGACTCTTGGGATTTTATTTATTGTGAAAGTTTTATTTATTTTGAAGTATCATTTTAAAAACAAGATTAATGCTCAAAATGGATAATCAACATTATCTAGTACAAAACGCATGGACTTACATGTTAAAGGTGTTATTCTTTACTTATCATCTATGGGAACTTGGACAAGTCAGGTAACAATTTATATATTTTATAAGACAGTATATTGTATACATTACATATACATTTGTGTGTGTGTGTATGTGTGTTCTCTGAGAAGCCGACCCAAAATGGTATTTGTCCTTTTTCACCCTGAAAACAGCCCCCAAGAGACACATGGCCTCAGCATGAACCTGGCAGTGGATCCAGAGGGGCAGCTGGATCCACCATGCAGCTATTGGTCAGCTGCTCTCCATAACAGGATCTCTTGAAGGAGATCTAAGTAATGCTTTTCCATGTGCCATAGTGTATGAAATAGAAGATCCGCACATAATTTAGAACTATGAGGGAAGGTACCTCTGTACATTGCAAGGACTTCTGGAGATCTCATTCAATGCCGTGATTGAACAATGGCAGGAGCAGTTATTAATGAAAACCATTGGTCAGAGACTTTAAAACTTCAGGGTACCCAAGAGTACATTTAAGGGTTTGCTAAAATGCTATGACCAATCTCAGGAATTAGGATTTAATGAATAAGTAATGAGGATGAATTTTAACAAGCAATCAGGGAGATCCTGAACTGGGTAGTCTGTATACCAGTCTGAAAAGTACTGACCTTCCTAAGCGATGTAGAACATACAAAACTGTACTCATTATAGTACATTCTACTTAAGTGGATTATGTATGTTAAGTTTTCATACTAAAAAAATCTGCTCTGGTGAATTAAGAGTTATTTTCATTTATTCAGAAAATCATATATAGTGTATGATATTATACAACTGAGACATCAACAAATAGGTAATTTTTTATGCAAGTTCAGAAAGGCAGGAGGGACTTGTAGGCATTTGGAGGGCTTCATTTTCCCATGTCAGTTGGTATCTCTCTGTTACAATAGGTGCCATTATCTACTTTAATCGTAATGAATCACTGCGGGAATTGTATTTGTGAATGACAGGTACTGACTTATGCAAATGAATTGCCCATGGTGAGCTAGTTTAGTTGATCAGTCTTTCCAGGTCAAGTAGGGCATTTCCCAGACAAGATAAATAAATCTCTTGGGAGATAAAGAGGAAATCATTAGAGCATATAATTCTATCTGAATTTAAAATAGTATTTTTATATTTCATTTGTTCCCCAAATACTTTCCAGCTTGACTATATATACTATTTCTTGAAATATTCACCACATTACTGAACACTATCATTTTTGTGTTGTTCAGCCTCACAAAAATGTTACGCAAATGGGATGAGTGCTCCAGTGAAAATATGAAAGCCATGTGAAAGGCAGGTTCCGTATAAATGCAAATTGCTTTGTCTTCCAAAAGGTACTAATTTAAAGTTAGTAGAACACTTTCAAAGTGGCTTTTAATGTCAATATCCCTGTAATTTTCAGTATCCTGAAAATAGTAATTATGACAGAATTATAATTTAACAATAATAGCTTTCTTAGTTTGATATATTTGAGTGACCTAATTAAAGTCATTCTTAATTGTTTTGCCGTTTGATTTCTATTTCACAAACTTGAATGAGAGACTGCTTTCTTAGTGTTTAAGTTAATCTAGGATAATACAAATAATATTAAAATAATAGAATAGAACATTAGACTTCAGTTTTGTTTCTGTTAATAATCAAAGTTATTAGTTCGTGGTTTGTATTTTTGTTTTCATAACTATGTGAATCATACATTTATTTTCCAAATTATGTGCACCCTCATTGAGGACCCCTTTTAACTTTACAGCCAAAGTACCCAGATGGCATTCTGAAGTATATTTTAGAAATAACAAGGTCAAATAAGGAGGATGCACAGGCCATTTGACAGATACGATTTGTTAAAACTTTATGTTTTTGTGAAAAACCTTATATCAAATAATTTCTAATGTTCTAACGTAAGCTTATGTTAGATACTCTGTTAGACACTGTCTACCAAGGTTCCATGGTTTTAGAATCCTTAACTGTGGGTACTTACATATGAATCTACAGAGAAAAGTCCTTTCTCCTGTGTGAACTAGTAGGGACCGATTACTTTAAATTCTCCCTCTACGGCTTGAGGTCGCCTTTCAAAGAACTAACTGCTGTAAAAGAGCCCACAGTGTGTTCATTACTTTTTTAAGATACGACAACTTTGGGAGGCTGAGGCCGGCGGATCACGAGGTCAAGAGATCGAAACCATCCTGGCCAACATGTTAAAACCCCGTCTCTACTAAAAATACAAAAAATTAGCCGGGCGTGGTGGCGGGCGCCTGTAGTCCCAGCTACTCGGAGAGGCTGAGGCAGGAGAATAGCGTGAACCCGGGAGGCGGAGCTTGCAGTGAGCCGAGATTGTGCCACTGCACTCCAGCCTGGGCGACAGAGCGAGACTCCGGCTCAAAAAAAAAAAAAAAAAAAAAAAAACACGGAAAGATACGACAAGCTACTGATTTAAGGGCAAGGAGGAGACGAGGGAAGTATATTTACAATCTTCAAAAATTATCTTGTGGATACTGAATACCTAAAAAGAAAAGCTCACAGTTACCTATTCCCTGTGCCCCTGACCTCCTATCTAGGTAGTTTGGTAGTTTCTGCTGAGATCAGAAAATTTTATTTTATTTTGAGACAGGGTCTCCTTCTCTTGCCCAGGCTGGAGTGCAGTGGCACTATCATGGCTCACAACAGTCACAACCTCCAGGGTTCAAGCTAGCAAAGTGATATTGTTAGCATTCAAAAGAAAGAACAAATTAGTAATGGGTGTTTTAATATTAAACTCATCTTACTGTGGTCATTATGACCATTAACTCTTCCGTACGAAAATATTTTGAAATGAATCATCAGGGACTCTTTGAGTCAGTGGTCTTGTCTCGATGCCTCACAACACGGGTGCCTCTATTCATTTAGACATCTATCTTCACCATTCACTTCCTAGTGAAAGTGAAAGAGCAGGTCATCAAATTTCAGTATTCTGTTATTTTTTGCAGTCAGGAGCCGTATGGAAACTAGCCCATTAGCTAAATTGAGATGATAGAATTTGCCTATTGAAATCTCAAGGATTGGCCAGGCGCAGTGGCTCACGCCTGTAATCCTAGCACTTTGGGAGGCCAAGGCGGGTGGATTGTATGAGCTCAGGAGTTCGAGACCAGCCTGGGCAACACGGTGAAACCCCGTCTCTACTGAAATACAAAAAAAAAAAAAAAAAAAAAAAAAAAAATTAACCAGGCTTGGTGGCAGGCACCTATAATCCCAGCTACTCGGGAGGCTGAGACAGGAGAATTGCTTGAACCCAGGAGGTGGAGGTTGCAGTGAGCCAAGATCACGCCACTGCACTCCAGCCTGGGTGACAGAGCAAGACTCCATCTCAAAAGAAAAAAAAAAAAAAGAGAAGGAATCTCAAGTCCAAAAAAAGTAGACATGTTCACATATTGCTTTGAGAGAATTATGAAAATTTTATGAGAAAGTTCTTTGGAAAACATACAAAATTAAATGTATTTTTCCACTCATTTTCAAAAGGTACTTTAGCACAAGGGGCCTGGTCCATAGTATATATGAGAAGTACTTAAATGAAGGGATACATTTTGTAAATAACTCTTAGAAAATAAATGATTTTTCTTATAAATTCTTTAAAGTATTTCAAGTAATATAGAATAATTATCTAAACCAGTGTTGCAATGGCTATTAATTTTCCTTGTGGAAAGAAAATAGGCAAAGGCATATTATTGATTTTCTTCTCAATCTTTTTAAGTTTTTTTAAATAAATTGGAAAAATGCAAGTTTATATGTAAATTTACTTATATTTGGGGGTTTAAATAAATGTTCTGCATCGCTTTGCCGCTTCTCAACTTGCCCCAAAGCAAAACGAACACTTCCATGGTGTCTCTTGAAACTCCTCTCCTTTCATCTCCCAAACTGTCCTATATCTTTAAAGTCTTTTCTGAATATATGCCTCATCTCCTTCCTTTCTGTGAAATCTGACAGTTTGTCAAAAACACAACCCTGGTAGCCTTTTATAGGTGATGACAATGTTTTATTCCATTTCCCACATGTTATAGAGCCAGTATATAAAGTAGGTGCTTTACTTGTTCCTCATTGCTACTTCAAAGTCATATCTCACCTTTTCTCCTTCAAAAACCCAGAATGTTTGAAGCCCACAGTCATCCGGCTATACAAATCCTTCCCCCTTTTCATTGTTATAACCTACTGACATTTCTCATTCTCTGCCATTCATTTAAGGCTGTAGATTCTGGCTCACTCTTTCTCTTCATCTCTATCTCTGCCTCTATTCTAGTCACCTTCCAAATCCACGTGGCCTTAAAACCACAGGCTTTCAATCCCTTGTTTTACTTGTCTCCAATATATTTTCCTTCACCCTAACTCAGCTGATCATTTAAAGGCCGACATCATACGCTTTTTCATCACCCTTATCGGCACACCCCTAAGATCAATCATGATTCCAAAAGTTCCACACTCATTTTTTCTCTCTCCTGATCCATGGTTAAAATAACCTCACATTTGTCCATTGTTTTTATCTCTGTTTACTCTCTATCATCTCCTCCTATTATAATAAACATAGATTACCAGTCCAAAATTATAATCACTTTCTTGCAAACAACCTTAACTATTTTACCTTTGTCTTTTTGAATCATACTTATCTGTCAAATCTGGGTTTTATTCAGTCATTTGCTTATTTTTATCTAAAATATAATCTCCCCAAAGGTACACTTATATTACTGAAAAACACTAATTCAGTTTCCTACTCTGCATGATTATTTTATGTCTTCTATTGTCTACATAAGTTTAAGTTGGCTTTATCGAAAGCCTTTCTGATTTCCATAGCCAAGGAAGTTCCATAGCTATTGATTTCAACTCGTTGGTACTGGGTGATCACAGGGAATCTCAGTGATCAGAGATTAGCTAATAATATCTTCCCAGTCAGGAAAGTTTTAAGCCGGTTGGCTATCTTTCTTTCTATATGAAAGTTATTCATACACGAAGGTGTGAAATTTTCAACTACCTTTCCTGGAATAAAATTCATGAGTATGTATCAGTAACAATGTATGTCTCCTTTTATGAACATCATGGGCAAAGGATGAAAACAGAACAATCACCTCTTAAACATGTCAATCAGTTACCATAGCCAAGTGCACTATGATATTATGATTGTTTCAGAGCAGGGAGCATTTGCTGTTCATCATTTTATCCTGAATGTTTTTCCTAACCCTGACTCATGGTAGTAGTCCTCAATATGTATTTATTTGAAATGCATGTTTTATTTTCCTGTTAGATCTTGTAAATATCAGAGTTCCAAGGACATAAATCTGTTAAAGCCTTGGCTCATGTTTATTGTTTTTGTGTATCTCTTAAGGAAATGATATTTTGTTTATATTTTCTGATCCAAAAAGAGCAAAAGCCCCTACACTCAAGATAGCTGTTACAATCAAATGAGAAAATGGAAAGGCAAATAAAGAGGACGTGATTCCCTACAGCTGTGAACAGTGATATGGAAAATATACTGGCTTTTAGGTAATATGGGGATTCACATCCTGTCTCTACCACTTACTGCTTGTGTAGCGTAGTAAAAACAACACTAAATCTCTCTCAGATAATTGAGACATAGAATCTGAAACACAGTAGGCACTTGATACATGTTATCCCTTTTTATACTCCTACCTCTTTGTAAGGAAATATTTCTGAGATAGAATAAACTTCAGAATCAAAGTAACAAGATGCTTAAGCCATTTTGACAGAAAATAGCAAAAATGTGGAAAACATAACAAAATATCAAACAATTATATAGGTTAAGGGGGATGTGCCCAAGAGCTGGAAGAAGAGAGATTTTCTCTATGAATGATTCAGCCAAGAAATTATAGAATGATAATATAAAGCTATTCATCTGTGTTCAAATTTTTATCTAAATGCCTAGGATTGACATGCAATATATGTTTGCTCTTAACCATTTGTAGGACCTTGATAACATTTAAAAATAGATTTACATTCATTCATTTCACCCTCCACCACATTCTGTTTTTGAATCTATCTCTCTGTGCCCCCTTCTGGAAGCCTCTTTTAATTACTTTTTCAGAGTGGAAATTGTATTTGTTAAAATATGCCACTCCTCAATATTCAAATAAACATATTCCAATTGTGGAAAAATGTGAGATGGAATATATTTAATAAAATGAGGTCTCTATTTTTTCACTCAAATTTGATCATGTCTTTTTTTTTTTTTGGTCTTAGTTTTTAAATGTTTTCTTTTTATTTTATTTTTATCCTTACTCTCTGGATCCTACTTGCTCAGGTAAAAAAGTAAGACACTAAAACTTGTTTAAAGATAAACTATTAACAAGTGTTAACTTAAGGAAACTTCTAGAATATTTTCCATTTGGAAGTCCATTTTTCATGGAAATAGAGCCACGTTGTTTATGTTAATTTGTACCCAGAATTTTCTGCTTACTGAAACATGATAGAAAGTTCTATTTCAATACACATATATCTAATTACATCATTCATTCCCAAAGACCTTGTGGTATTCTAGGATATAAATGTACCATAATTTATTTAGCTAATATTCTTGAAACTTGTTGAGATGATCCAAAATCAAATGAAATTTTAGTCATAACAATTCTCTGAACATTTATCACACACAGCCTAGTGTTTTCAATTGTTTTACTCAAAAGAGAAAGTCTTGAAAAAATACATCAGATGGTAAAATGTCAATTTGAAGCAGTGCTTCCCACATTAAAAATATTGACATTTTTCTCTTTTCCAAATTTAACTGCAATTTAAATAACATTTCTGTATTCATTTGTCTTTTATTGATAGAAGAATCAATAGTATTAGTCAGTTGGGTTAGAGTGGGAAGAGCTGGAGGTCTGGAGGCAGGTCCTGGGCTTAGACGTGGCCTTTGATGCTTGATGTTCAAATGCTAAAGGCATTTTGCCTGTTTTCATTGGGAGAGGGTGAGTGATTACTGGAGTTTCTATATTCTGGCACCAACTGGCCTTCTTATTTCCTGTAATACAGAGAGCAAAATCATGAAAATGTTATATACCAGAAGCAGAAAGCAGAGAATTCTCTCCTATCTCCAAAAAGCAGAAGTTAGCAAACACTGAGCTTTGTGTGTAGGTATGTGTGTATATATGTATGTAGGTGTCCCTGAAGATAATTTACATTTTTGTTTTATATGTTTTGAAACTGTTAAATTTGAAACAATTTTAGTTTATAAGAAAGTTGCAAAATTATTTAATGAAATACTATAAACCCTTCACCCAGATTCTCTCTCACTACGTTTTATGTACATATATAAAATTTATACATAAATGTATCACCAAGACTAGAGATCATATTCATATTTTGCCAATTGTTCTAATGTCCTCTAGGATAAAAAAAAATCCTGGTCCTTAGTCTAATCTAGATTCACACAGTACTTTTATTTGGCATGTCTGTTTTGTCTTTGCACATCTGGAATATTTCCATAATCTTTCTTTGTGGACTTGATATTTTTAAGGAGTACGGGACAATTATTTTATAGATGCTGCTCCATTTAGGCTTGCCAGATATTATCTTGTGATTGGGTAGAGGTTATGGTTGTTTTTTTTTTTTTTTTTTTTTTTTTTTTTTGCAGAATCTTGCTCTGTCATCCAGGCTGGATTGCAGCAGCGTGCTCTTGGCTCATTGCAACCTCCACCTCCTGGGTTCAAGTGATTCTCTTGCCTCAGCCTCCCATGTAGCTGGGATTATAGGCATGCGCCACCAAGCTCAGCTAATTTTTGTATTTTTTGGTAGAGACGGGGTTTCACCATGTTGGCCAGGCTGGTCTTGAATTCCTGACCTCAGGTGATCGGCCCGCCTTGGCCTCCCAACGTGCTGTAATTATAAACATGAGCCACTGTGCCTGGTCAAGGTTATGTATTTTTGACAATAATACTATCGAAGTGATACTGTGCTTTTCAATGTGCAACAAACCAGGAGCTGCATAATGTCTAGGGGTTCCATTAATGATAGTAGTTACTTAGATCATTTGATTAGGGATAGTGTGATTTTGTCATTTAAAAGTATTTATAATCTTCTGTATATAAATATATCTTATATACATTTTTCCTAATGTTTGGCATCCGTTGAGTTTTCTTGACTGAAAAAATGTATGATTTTTTTCTATATGGTGGTTTTTCTCTTCATTTTTTCTATGCTAATTAATTACTGTAACAAAGCATTTTCCATTCTTTCCCATTTATTCATTCATGTGTTTATGTATTTATTTATGTTACTATAGACTCGTGGATTCTTATTTTATTCTATGTCTTATAACATATTACCACTAAGATTCATTTTAATGATCCAATTTTCTAGATTTGGCCAGTGGGATCCGGTTCAAGCTGGCTCCTGTGTCTTTCAAAAAAAGTCATCATTCTAGGAACATTGTCTTACTTTTTGTTACTGTAAGTTGTTCCAGGCTCATTTTGAACATATCCTGCTCCAATTCAAGAATGAAGTATTTATCCAATGTATTTCCTTTTAGTAAAGAATTATATTAAGACACCAAGAGCTGGTCTTAGGTATGTTCATTGCTACTGTAATGACGTGTACATACATTTTCAAAATATATTTAAAGACACTTTCCAGTATCTGTCTCTAGCTCTCTATTATAATCCACTAATTCATACGATATTCCCATTCTCATTTAATATTACAGGGTTTAATTTTGCCATCATCCTTTCTATGTTTTTATATTCCTACTTTAACATTGAGAAACCTGGATTCCATTACCCATAATGTATTTACTATTTCCTCAGCCTTATAATAGACATAAGTAGTTTGAAATTGCTAAATTATGCCATGGTGAAAAGCAAACCAACTCATTACATTTCAATTAAAAATTTACTTTAATCAGAGAGTATATGTCAAAGTACAGATTTCAAGTACTATTTGGTATCTTTTTTTTTTCTTTTCAGCACATCTTGACTATTAATTTGAAACACGGTTTTTTTCCTATGCTTGTAGATTCCAGGGATTTGTCTGTATATGTGAAATATCAATATATAACTCTAAAAGTTAAAACTATACAAAAACATATAATAAAGGAATTGTCACCACTCCTCACCTTTTCAATCCATTTTTAAACTCTTATTCTTCTTTCCAATTCTCACCCTCTCCTTACAGATAACCAGTCTCCTTAGTTTATCTTTCCAGTGTTTCTTTTTCTCACATATCTGCAAAACATTTTATTATATCTCCTTCTCTGTTACAGAAACCTTAGCATGCCTTTGATTCCTTTTGCACTTTGCATTTTTCACTTAATGTTGTAGTCTGGATATCACTCCAAATTACCTCTTAAAGATTTTCTCAATTTTTTTTTTTTACAACTACGTAGGACTCCATTTTATGGAAATAGGCAAGTGTACTCAACCTCTCTAATGGATAAGCATTTCAATTGCTTTCAAGTTTTAGCAATTACAAACAATGCCTTCATGGATAACCTTGTTTATATTTTTGAAGTTGAATCATTAAGGAAAATGTCGAGACATTCATTTCCGAGTCAAAGGTAAATGCATACATAGTTTTATTTATATTGTCAAATTCTCCCTTATAAATGTTGGACCAATTTACATTCACAATAGCAGTGTTTGAGAGTGCCAGTTTCCCTTGAACTTTGCCATGAAAATGTGTTGTCATACTTTTAAATTTTTGTTAATATGAAAGGTAAGAAATATTTCAGTGGCTCACGCCTGTAATCCCAGTACTTTGGGAGGCCGAGCCTGGCGGATCACCTGAGGTCAGGAGTTCCAGACCAGCCTGGCCAACATGGTGAAACCCAGTCTGTACAAAAAATACAAAAAAATTAGCCAGGCATAGTGGTGCACGCCTGTAATCCCAGCTACTTGGGAGGCTGAGGCAGGAGAACCACTTGAACCCTGGAGGCAGAGGTTGCAGTGAGCCGAGATTGCGTCACGGCACTGCAGCCTAGGTGACAAGAGCGAGACTCCATCTCAAAAAAAAAAAAAAAAAAAAAAAGACTGGGAGCAGTGGCTCACGCCTGTAATCCCAGCACTGTGGGAGACTGAGGCGGGCAGATCACGAGGTCAAGAGATTGAGACCACCCTGGCCAACGTGGTGAAACCCCCTATCTAGTAAAATACAAAAATTAGCCAGGCGTTTTGCTGTGCACCTGTAGTCTCAGCTACTCAGGAGGCTGAGGCAGGAGAATCGCTTGAATCCGGGAGGCGGAGGTTGCAGTGAGCTGAGATTGCGCCACTGCACTCCAGCCTGGTGACAGAGAAAGACTCCGTCTAAAAAAAAAAAAGAAATAATTTTTCAATATATTTTAATTTGTATTTTTATAATTGCAATGAGGTTGATCTTTTTTTGTATTTTTAAAGTTCATTTTTTGTCTCTTTTTGGGGGTGATTTTGTCTTTTGCTCATTTTTCTATCACGTACTTGGTCATTATTCTAAATCCCATCACTCTCAATTTTTTTTCTTTCGTGTTTCTGCTTATTCCCATGGAGTTAATCTGGGTATGTTCTCCACTTATGCTTCGCCCAGGCTAACCTGTCAGTCAGTGCAGCTCATTCTGCTACCCTTCTGCTAGCCTTGTTTCCTTGTCACCTAAAATACACTTTTTAAGTTTTTAATAATGTTGAGTCAGCATTAACAGAATAAATTGGCCACATTGCGCCAATTAGTGAGAAGTCTCATTTCTATTTTTGTGGCATTTTAATCCTTTCTTATTCCGTGTTTCTCTTTCCTTGGTGTCAACATTCTTATATGGATATGTGATAGTCTTCTTTAGTGTCTTTCTACTGTCCATGCCATAACAAAGGTCCTTCCTTTGCTAAATGTGAGATGTGTACAAGTAATATCTTACATCTGTACTTTGCAGCAATTGCATGCTATATGTACTTTCACCACCCCTTAGTTCACAGATAAAAAAGAAAAACCAAGTTACAGAGAGATAAATAACTGAATTCATACAGCAAGTAATTGATGCAACCAAATTTTCAAACCAGGCAACCTGCTTTCAGAGCTTGAACTCAAAACCAGCAATATATATGCAGCACCAGATAAGTGTATTTCATTGATTTTGGAAACTTGAAGACATATAATACTGCATCCTAAGCTTTCAAAAGACAAAAGTTTGTTGGCTAATGTATTAGGTAAAGAAGTTATCTGATTTTAATTAAAAGGGGCAAAAGTAGACTGCAGTTCATATATTAAGTAATTACAATTCTGTTGTGTCATTGGTCTTGAATATTAATTTATACTTAATTTGTTATATCAGATATTAATTATACTTGGTAGAAGGACAAGAATTAATACAGAATTCATTAATAAAAGAGTGTGCTGGTTTATTTTAAACTATCCTTAGATTATCTCTACACAATCAAGGGATATTTTTGGTCTATTTGGTGCGAGAATTATATGATCCAAACTGAAATGATCACTGGGGAAGTACATTTTCACCTGATAACCTTTATTTAACTGAAATAATTACATCACACATGAACTAGTATAAGTATGCATTCACAGCCACAGCCATGTGCATACTGCATAACATCTGCCAGACTGGAGGCACCATGAGTCATTGGAGTAAACCAGGGGCTTAGTTGACATTGTCACATGGTTATGATCCTTTATTATTATTAAGAATTAATTGTATCACAAATGTGAACTAAAACTAATTTGAAATAAAACACTAATAAAATGCTGATTAAATAAAACACATGCCAGTACTAATTATTAAAATTAGATAAATTAAAAATAAAAGAATCACAAAACAAATTTTTATATCATCAAGTATTGTTTAAATCAAGTTTACTGTGACTGAAATTACCTTACAGTTATCTGTGTGACAGAGACTAAGGTTGATCATCAAAGGAGAAAATTCTAGGACACATATTTTTTCTGACATTGAAATGTTGCTTTCTGAGGAGTCTTTATTCCTGCAGAGAAATCAACACAACTGGGAAACTCTTGTCTCTCATGCCTGCTGTTTGCTTATTTTAGACAAGTGACATTCATCATAGCTTAGGTGATGGAAACTGAGCAATGCTTGAAGTTTCAAGACTAACTCTGCAGAGCCCAAATAAGCAGAAAGCCTTAAAATAATCTCATGAACTCAGTATAGTCAGGATAGAATAAGCCAGGAAAATCCCGAATCCCCGTTTACCTTAATCACTCTAACAGTTTTAATGGCACACTTGTAAGAAAATAATTCTTTACTGGTGCTCAACACCTTCTATATACTTCATTAAGGGTAAAATATATGGTTGAGTCTTTCACATAGTGCACACTTCAGATCCCCCACAATCTCATTCTGTGCTCACATGTTTTGTGTGAAGTTTGGAATCAGTAGGGTTTTCCTTTGAAAGAAATCCCTCCTCCACCTGCCATCTCGCTCTGTCAACTTCAGGAGAATGCCAAATATTGGTTCTGAGTTAATGCTGTGTGGTGTTGTTATTCTAACATCCCAACAGGAAAGTGCCGATTAAAGGGAAAAAGTGTTGAAAATAAGTTATTTTGTTAAAAGAACATATGTAGGAATGCTTCTCTCTTAAATATAGTTGTGGACCAAAGTACAGAAATTAAGTGTTTGCATAATGGAAGACTAGACAATTTGAATGAACAAATAATGTAAATATAAATGTAATAATAATAACACAAAATTGTTATTCAGTATACTCGTATTTTACGTACTGCCTTGTAGGGTTATTTTCAGTGATTAACATATTTCAGCTGACATTTGTTAGCACACACTGACTGCCACCACCACAGGACGGAGAGGGGAGTCGGTGGGCATTAACCACAGTGTAAATCAGGTTGTGGAAACGCAGAGGCAGTCACTTGCCCTGGCACCCACACACCTAATGTCTGAAGAAGCCACAACAAGTTCCTATGTTGTATATTCTCAGCCTAGTTTTTCTTACTAGACTCGATAAGGGAGCAAAATAATTAGATCTATGGAGATATTAAGTATGAGTCAACACAATGCAAAAACTATCAAAGTAGCCAATCACTCTTTGTCTTTGATTGTTGCCAACATCTTTTTCTCCAACTTTTATTTTGTATTCAGGGAGTACCTGTGCAGGTTTATTACTGGGGTATATTACATGATGCTGAGGTTTGGGGTAAGAATGGTCCTGTCACCCAGGTACTGAACACAGTACCCAGTAGTTAGTTTTTCAAACCTTACCTCCCTCCCTCCCCCATATAGTAGTCACCAGTTTATATTGTTGCCATTTTTTAAATCCCTGAGAATCCAATGTTTAGCTCCCTCTTACAAGTGAGAACATGTAGTATTTGCTTTTCTGATCCTGTATTAATTCACTGAAGGTAATTTTTGCCAAAATCTTCAATCAGATATGCAATGTGTAGAAATATGTTAGTAATAGAAGCATATTGAAAATGACATTGATACTGTGTCATTTTGTTCTCTCTTAATGACAAGGACCCTATCTAAGAGAGTTTAGTTCTCTCTCTTTTTTTTAATTATAATTATTATACTTTAAGTTTTAGGGTACATGTGCACAATGTGCAGGTGTGTTACATATGTATCCATGTGCCATGTTGGTGTGTTGCACCCATTAACTCGTCATTTAGCATTAGGTATATCTCCTAATGCTGTCCCTCCCCCCGGCCCCCACCCCACAACCGTCCCCAGAGTGTGATGTTCCCCTTCCTGTGTCCATGTGTTCTCATTGTTCCATTCCCACCTATGAGTGAGAACATGCGGTTTTTGGTTTTTTGTCCTTGCGATAGTTTACTAAGAATGATGGTTTCCAGTTTCATCCATGTCCCTACAAAGGACATGAACTCATCATTTTTTATGGCTGCATAGTATTCCATGGTGTATATGTGCCACATTTTCTTAATCCAGTCTATCGTTGTTGGACATTTGGGTTGGTTCCAAGTCTTTGCTATTGTGAATAGTGCCGCAATAAACATACGTGTGCATGTGTCTTTATAGCAGCATGATTTATAGTCCTTTGGGTATATACCCAGTAATGGGATGGCTGGGTCAAATGGTATTTCTAGTTCTAGATCCCTGAGGAATCGCCACACTGACTTCCACTGGTTGAACATGTCTACAGTCCCACCAACAGTGTAAAAGTGTTCCCATTTCTCCACATCCTCTCCAGCACCTGTTGTTTCCTGACATTTTAATGATCAGCATTCTAACTGGTGTGAGATGGTATCTCATTGTGGTTTTGATTTGCATTTCTCTGATGGCCAGTGATGATGAACATTTTTTCGTGTGTTTTTTGGCTGCATAAATGTCTTCTTTTGAGAAGTGTCTGTTCATATCCTTCGCCCACTTTTTGATGGGGTTGTTTTTTTCTTGTAAATTTGTTTGAGTTCATTGTAGATTCTGGATATTAGCCCTTTGTCAGATGAGTAGGTTGCGAAAATTTTCTCCCATTCTGTAGGATCCCTGTTCACTCTGATGGTAGTTTCTTTTGCTGTGCAGAAGCTCTTCAGTTTAATGAGATCCCATTTGTCAATTTTGGCTTTTGTTGCCATTGCTTTCGATGTTTTAGACATGAAGTCCTTGCCCATGCCTATGTCCTGAATGGTATTGCCTAGGTTTTCTTCTAGGGTTTTTATGGTTTCAGGACTAACACGTAAGTCTTGAATCCATCTTGAATTAATTTTTGTATGAGGTGTAAGGAAGGGATCCAGTTTCAGCTTTCTACATATGGCTAGCCAGTTTTCCCAGCACCATTTATTAAATAGGGAATCCTTTCCCCATTGCTTGTTTTTGTTAGGTTTGTCAAAGGTCAGATGGTTGTAGATATGTGGCATTATTTCTGAGGGCTCTGTTCTGTTCCATTGATCTATGTCTCTGTTTTGGTACCAGTACCATGCTGTTTTGGTTACTGTAGCCTTGTCTTATAGTTTGAAGTCAGGTAGCGTGATGCCTCCAGCTTTGTTCTTTTGGCTTAGGATTGACTTGGCAATGCGGACTCTTCTTTGGTTCCATATGAACTTTAAAGTAGTTTTTTCCAATTCTGTGAAGAAAGTCATTGGTAGCTTGATGGGGATGGCATTGAATCTATAAATTACCTTGGGCAGTATGGCCATTTTCACGATATTGATTCTTCCAACCCATGAGCATGGAATGTTCTTCCATTTGTTTGTATCCTCTTTTATTTCATTGAGCAGTGGTTAGTAATTCTCCTTGAAGAGGTCCTTCACATCCCTTGTAAGTTGGATTCCTAGGTATTTTATTCTCTTTGAAGCAATTGTGAATGGGAGTTCACTCATGATTTGGCTCTCTGTTTGTCTGTTATTGGTGTAAAAGAATGCTTGTGTTTTTGGTACATTGATTTTGTATCCTGAGACTTTGCTGAAGATTCTTATCAGCTTGAGGAGAGTTTGGGCTGAGACGATGGGGTTTTCTAGATATACAATCATGTCATCTGCAAACAGGGACAATTTGACTTCCTCTTTTCCTAATTGAATACCCTTTATTTCCTTCTCCTGCCTGATTGCCCTGGCCAGTACTTCCAACACTATGTTGAATAGGAGTGGTGAGAGAGGGCATCGCTGTCTTGTGCCAGTTTTCAAAGGGAATGCTTCCAGTTTTTGCCCATTCAGTATGATATTGGCTGTGGGTTTGTCGTAGATAGCTCTTATTATTTTGAGATATGTTCCATCAATACCTAACTTATTGAGAGCTTTTAGCATGAAGAGTTGTTGAATTTTGTCAAAGGCCTTTTCTGCATCTATTGAGATAATCATGTGGTTTTTGTCTTTGGTTCTGTTTATATGCTGGATTACATTTATTGATTTGCATATGTTGAACCAGTCTTGCATCCCAGGGATGAAGCCCACTTGATCATGGTGGATAAGCTTTTTGATGTGCTGCTGGATTCAGTTTGCCAGTATTTTATTGAGGATTTTTGCATCAATGTTCGTCAAGGATATTGGTCTGAAATTCTCTTTTTTGGTTGTGTCTCTGCCAGGCTTTGGTATCAGGATGATGCTGGCCTCATAAAATGTGTTAGGGAGGATTCCCTCTTTTTCTATTGACTGGAATAGTTTCAGAAGGAATGTACCATTTCCTCCTTGTACCTCTGGTAGAATTTGGCTGTGAATCCATCAGGTCCTGGACTCTTTTTGGTTGGTAGGCTATTGATTATTGCCACAATTTCAGAGCCTGTTATTGGTCTATTCAGAGATTCAACTTCTTCCTGGTTTAGTCTTGGGAGGGTGTATTTGTCGAGGAATTTATCCATTTCTTCTAGATTTTCTAGTTTATTTGCGTAGAGGTGTTTGTAGTATTCTCTGATGGTAGATTGTATTTCTGTGGGATCAGTGGTGATATCCCCTTTGTCATTTTTTATTGCATCTATTTGATTCTTCTCTCTTTTCTTCTTTATTAGTCTTGCTAGCGGTCTATCAATCTTGTTGATCTTTTCAAAAAGCCAGCTCCTGGATTCATTAATTTTTTGAAGGGTTTTTTATGTCTCTATTTCCTTCAGTTCTGCTCTGATTTTAGTTATGTCTTGCCTTCTGCTAGCTTTTGAGTATGTTTGCTCTTGCTTTTCTAGTTCTTTTAATTGTGATGTTAGGGTGTCAATTTTGGATCTTTCCTGCTTTCTCTTGTGGGCATTTAGTGCTATAAATTTCCCTCTACACACTGCTTGGAATGTGTCCCAGAGATTCTGGTATGTTGTGTCTTTGTTCTCATTGGTTTCAAAGAACATCTTTATTTCTGCCTTCATTTCATTATGTACCCAATAGTCATTCAGGAGCAGGTTGTTCAGTTTCCATGTAGTTGAGCAGTTTTGAGTGAGTTTCTTAATCCTGAGTTCTAGTTTGATTGCACTGTGGTCTGAGAGACAGTTTGTTATAATTTGTGTTCTTTTACATTTGCTGAGGAGAGCTTTACTTCCAACTATGTGGTCAATTTTGGAATAGGTGTGGTGTGGTGCTGAAAAAATGTATATTCTGTTGATTTGGGGTGGAGAGTTCTGTAGATGTCTATTAGGTCCACTTGGTGCAGAGCTGAGTTCAATTCCTGGATATCCTTGTTAACTTTCTGTCTCGTTGATCTGTCTGATGTTGACAGTGGGGTGTTAACATCTCCCATTATTATTGTGTGGGAGTCTAAGTCTCTTTGTAGGTCACTCAGGACTTGCTTTATGAATCTGGGTGCTTGTGTATTGGGTGCATATATATTTAGGATAGTTAGCTCTTCTTGTTGAATTGATCCCTTTACATTATGTAATAGCCTTCTTTGTCTCTTTTGATCTTTGTTGGTTTAAAGTCTATTTTATCAGAGACTAGGATTGCAACCCCTGCCTTTTTTTTGTTTTCCATTTGCTTGGTAGATCTTCCTCCATCCCTTTATTTTCAGTCTATGTGTGTCTCTGCATGTGAGATGGGTTTCCTGAATACAGCACACTGATGGGTCTTGACTCCTTATCCAGTTTGCCAGTCTGTGTCTTTTACTTGGAGCATTTAGCCCATTTACATTTAAAGTTAATATTGTTATGTGTGAATTTGATCCTGTCATTATGATGTTAGCTGGTTATTTTGCTCATTAGTTGATGCAGTTTCTTCCTAGCCTCAATGGTCTTTACACTTTGGCATGTTTCTGCAGTGGCTGGTACCGGTTGTTCCTTTCCATGTTTAGTGCTTCCTTCAGGAGCTCTTTTAGGGCAGGCCTAGTGGTGACAAAATCACTCAGCATTTGCTTGTCTGTAAAGTATTTTATTTCTCCTTCACTTATGAAGCTTAGTTTGGCTGGATATGAAATTCTGGGCTGAACATTCTTTTCTTTAAGAATGTTCAATATTGGCCCCCACTCTCTTCTGGCTTGTAGGGTTTCTGCCGAGAGATCAGCTGTTAGTCTGATGGGCTTCCCTTTGTGGGTAACCCGACCTTTCTGTCTGGCTGTCCTTAACATTTTTTCCTTCATTTCAACTTTGGTGAATCTGACATTTATGAGGTTGCTCTTCTCGAGGAGTATCTTTGTGGCATCCTCTGTATTTCCTGAATCTGAATGTTGGCCTGCCTTGCTAGATTGGGGAAGTTCTCCTGGATAATATCCTGCAGAGTGTTTTCCAACTTGGTTCCATTCTCCCCGTCACTTTCAGGTACACCAATCAGACGTAGGTTTGGTCTTTTCACATAGTCCCATATTTCTTGGAGGCTTTGTTCATTTCTTTTTATTCTTTTTTCTCTAAACTTTCCTTCTCGCTTCATTTCATTCATTTCATCTTCCATCACTGATACCCTTTCTTCCAGTTGATCGCATCAGCTACTGAGGCTTCTGCAGTCTTCACATAGTTCTCGAAACTGGGCTTTCAGCTCCATCAGCTCCTTTAAGCACTTCTCTGCATTGGTCATTTTAGTTATACATTCATCTAATTTTTTTTCAAAGTTTTGAACTTCTTTGCCATTGGTTTGAATTTCCTCCTATAGCTAGGAGTAGTTTCATCATCTGAAGCCTTCTTCTGTCAACTTGTCAAAGTCATTCTCCGTCCAGCTTTGTTCCGTTGCTGGTGAGGACCTGCGTTCCTTTGGAGGAGGAGAGGTGCTCTGCCTTTTAGAGTTTCCAGTTTTTCTGCTCTGTTTTCTCCCCATCTTTGTAGTTTTTTTCTACTTTTGGTCTTTGATGATAGTGATGTACAGATGGGTTTTTGGTGTGGGTGTTCTTTCTGTTTGTTAGTTTTCCTTCTAACAGACAGGACCCTCAGCTGCAGGTCTGTTGGAATTAACTAGAGGTCCACTCCAGACCCTGTTTGGCTGGGTGACAGCGGCGGTGGCTGCAGAACAGCGGATTTTTGTGAACCACAATTTCAGCTGTCTGATCGTTGCTCTGGAAGTTTTGTCTTAGAGGAGTACCTGGCCGAGTGACGTGTCAGTCTGTCCCTACTGGGGGGTGCCTCCCAGTTAGGCTGCTCGGGGGTCAGGGTCCCACTTTAGGAGGCAGTCTGCCCGTTCTCAGATCTCCAGCTGCGTGCTGGGAGAACCGCTACTCTCTTCAAAGCTGTCAGACAGGGACATTTAAGTCTGCAGAGGTTACTGCTGACTTTTTGTTTTCTGTGCCCTGCCCCCAGAGGTGGAGCCTACAGAGGCAGGCAGGCCTCCTTGAGCTGTGGTGGTTGCCATCCAGTTCGAGCTTCCTGGCTGCTTTGTTTACTTAAGCAAGCCTGGGCAATGGCGGGCGCCCCTCCCCCAGCCTCGCTGCCGCCTTGCAGTTTGATCTCAGACTTCTGTGCTAGCAATCAGCGAGACTCCGTGGGCGTAGGACCCTCCGAGCCAGGTGCGGGACACAATCTCCTGGTGTGCCATTTTCCAAGCCTGTTGGAAAAGCGCAGTATTAGGGTGGGAGTGACCCGATTTTCCAGGTGCCGTCTGTCACCCATTTCTTTGACTAGGAAAGAGAGCTCCCTGACCCCTTGCGCTTCCCTAGTGAGGCAATGCCTCAGCCTGCTTCGGCTCACACACGGTGCACTGCACTGACTGTCCTGCACCCATTGTTTGTCACTCCCTAGTGAGATGAACCCGGTACCTCAGATGGAAATGCAGAAATCACCCGTCTTCTGCGTCGCTTACGCTGGGAGCTGTAGACCGGAGCTGTTCCTATTTGGCCATCTTGGCACTGGAGGAGTTTAGTTCTCTTTTGTTCCAAAACAACTTGTAGAGTTGTTGTTCCTTGTTTTTTTTTTTTTTTTTTTTTTTTCTGATTTTAGAAAAAAATATGTGCTCATTATGGAAAACATAAAAGTGGAGAAAAATATTAAAAAAGCAAAAATCACCCATAGTCTCAAAACCCCAAATCCATCCCCTGAAGCATTTTTATTATACTTTCCTCCAATATCTTATGTGTGTGTTTTTTTAATAAAGTAAAATTGTGCACTTCTCAAGGGAATATAAAGCAAACCCTTTCACTTTTCCAAACTAAATTATTATGGACCATTTTTCTATTGAACAATTGTATCACTCAATTTAAATACAAAGTATTTTACCCAGCTATTGTCTGAACAAATCAAAGCTGTCTAATTACAGTATCGTATATTGTACTTTTTTAAAAGCTTGATATATTTACAGATCAAAAGCATGTAACACCACACCTGGGTTGCTATAGAGATTTCTACATTTTATCAAGATTTAAAAAAAGTTAACAATAAATGCATTTTTATAGGTATGCTAAAGACTTACCATAACTTAAACACTCACAAACATTTTTTTTTGCATCAGTATTCTGGGAAAAATACAGGGGCAAGATATGTGCCTTTTAAAATAAGTTTTCTAAACTTCTGTCCTTTTTTCTTCTGACACATCCTTTCCACTCACTTATTTTCTAGTTTAGAATTGTCAGTGAAAAAGTTATGTTTTTCAAACTCTTGAAATATGGCCTGCCGAACTGATAGTGTGAAGTATGGAGAAAAACAATGTGTATGCACATATTGCACAACATGCACATGTACATACATGTATATATGCACATATGTAAACACAGACATATGCATACAAATGTGTTTTTTATATCTGTTTCTACTCTATGTATGTACTTACAAACAGAGCACTAGCATGAAGATTCTTAAAGTGTACATAGGACAGAATCAAGGTTATCTGATCTAGATAAGAGTCGTCATACATATTCGTAGCTCTGAAATTATCTGAGAGTTTGGGGAGGATATTTCTCTAGGGACCTTCTACCTTAATGTCAGGGTGTTGATTTGACAAGCATCTCTAAAAAATCCATCAGTTTATTAGTAAAAGCAAAGTGTAACATTATTATTTTTTAAAAAACCCAAACTTTAAAAACCCTTGGAGTAACTCTTATGAGAAATACCTGACTTTTGTAAGCCATGACTACAGAATTTCATGTTGGCAGTGGCAGAAAAGAGAGTGCAGATGGAGAGGAGCCTAGGTTCCCATCTGTCATAGCAGCATGCAGAAGATACACTGCTTATTGCTTCAGCTGTTTCTATATGCTGAGATAGAGTCTTGAAAAGGAGCAAACTCCAAACTCATAGTTCTTTAAGCAGAATTTATCAGCTGGATTCAAAAGAAGCAAAAACGTTAGCATGATGAAATAATATGCAGGTAGAGCCTGAGAAAACCTATTAATATCAAGTAGGAAATAGAACAGTCAGAGCATGGTATAGTCATGTTATTCAATAGAGATGTATAGGGGAGAACTATAAATTCTTACTGCTGAAGTACTAGCCCTGCAGGACATACAGGCTGCATGAAGCCTATGCTTCTTGGGATTTTTTTTTTTTTTTTTTTTTTTTTTTTTTTTTTTTTTTTGAGAAGGAGTCTTGCTCTGTCACCCAGGCTGGAGTGCAGTTGCAGGTTCTCGGCTCACTGCAAGCTCCGCCTCCCAGGTTCATGCCATTCTCCTGCCTCAGCCTCCTGAGTAGCTGGGACTACAGGTGCCTACCACCACTCCTGGCTAATTTTTTGTATTTTTAGTAGAGACGGGGTTTCACTGTGTTCGCCAGGATGGTCTCGATCTCCTGACCTCGTGATCCACCCACCTCGGCCTCCCAAAGTGCTGGGATTACAGGCGTGAGCCACCATGCCTGGCCTTTTTTTTTTTTTTTTTTTTTTGAGAAAGAGTCTCATTCTGTCACCCAGGCTGGAGTGCAGTAGCGCAATATCTTGGCTTACTGCAACCTCAGCCTCCTGGGTTTAAGCAATTAAAGGTGTGTGCCACCACGCCCAGCTAATTTTTGTACTTTTAGTAGAAGGTTTGGCCGTGTTGGCCAGGCTGGTCTTGAACTCCTGTCCTCAACTGATCTGCCTGCCTTGACCTCTCAAAATGCTGGAATGTGTGAGTCATCACACCTGGGCAGGTATTTTTAAACTCATGGTTTCTAGTGTTATTCTCATCTTTGTATTGCTCTGTATGCATTTTTTGGTTACTCCTCCCTTGACTTGAGCTGGCCTGGTTCTCTACACTTTGAACAATTGAAGCTTAACTAAAACCATGCCCTTTCTAACCACAGTCCATGTGAGTTCCCATCATTTTCTTGGGTTGTTGTAAATTAATTTTGTCATCTGCCATCCGTTCATCCATGTAGTGCAGGAACCACAGTGTCACTTCATTCTTCCCTCCATTTCACTGACTTCCCCACTTTCCCCATCTCCACCCTAGACCCTGTCTTTCCACCTCATTTTCAGGATTAATTAGCCCTCTTCCTTCTTAATAGTACCCTCTTAGTATAGTAGTATCTCTTCCCTGAGCTACCGTGAAATCTTGGAAACTGTTTTTCTCCTACCATTCTTGTTTCTTTATCATTCCCCACATTTTATTCTGAGCAATTAATGAGACATAAGAGGACTTTTTGTTTTTCTGATTAAAGGTCTGTCCCAAGTTTCTCATCGTCTTGTAATAAGTTCTCCATGGCTTGGTTCTCTCTACTTCAGCTTTGGCTCCTGCAACACTTCCTGCCTCGGATTCAATTGCTTTCCCCATATTTAAATTCTTGTGCACCTCCCTCTTGTTCTTCAACACTTAACTAAATGGTCATTTCATTTTGCAACAAGGCTTTCTTAAACACTCTATCTGGACCCTCCTCTGTGCTTCCAAATTTGCACTACCTCCAACTGAGCACATCTCATTGTCTGCTGAGTAAATATCTTAATTGGTCTTCCACTAAGCTGTCAGCTTGTTAATGGTGAGAACTTTTTTATAGTATATTCAAAACCTGGAACAATGCCTGGAATATGCCAGTGACCAATGAATGTTTGTGGAATGAATTTACCTTGGGCATTGCAGTCCCTTAGATGTACAAGACCTCCAGGGCCCTCTCACATTGTCCGCTTGATCCATGGTTCTCTGCAGCAGTGTTGTCCATGGTGGCTTGTTTATCTGCTGTGCCAGACCCAGTTTGTGGCCAGCACTGTGCCGATGAGAATATATAGACACAGCTCAGAGATGCCTAGAAAGCAAGCTCTGTAGAATAAGTGGGACTCCTGCATGGATTCCCTGAGAACTGGTTTTACTAAGATCATCTTTTGCCCTTCAGTTTCATTGTACAGCACCTTCAACATTACCTTCCTGTGACTGACCATACATTTAGAAGAACCCTTCAGTTGCTGCTTTTTGTCTTTGCCCTGCTTTAAGAACAAAATCAGTTATTTTAGAAAGGTAAGTTTGATACCAACATGAAGGGCTGAGCAGCTGTACCGAGTGCAGAGAAATAAGAGTCACCTCAGGCACCAAACTGTTCATAGTCAGATTTAGAGGAAATCAATAAACAAACTTGCTCATACTTGACTATATTTAGTTTTGATTCATTGGACAAAATATATCTTTAAATATCATCATAAGAAAGTGAGTGTTTGGTACCATTTTGGAGTTTGAATTTGAAAAGGATTTCAAGTGTGAGGAGTCGATCTCCTCTGGAGACATTTCACAGGCACCATCATTAGTGTCAAGTAGAGCAGCCTTGGGAGGTCCCTTTACGTTTATCGTCTTTGTTCCTAAAAGATCAAATGTAGCTTTTCTTGTACATACAGGAGCTTGCCACTTTCTCAGGAGGTGCTAGCTCTGGCTGAATTCAATTTGTGTTCAGAACTGCCCGAAGCAGAATTTCATACATCACCAGCTCAGGATCTCACCCTTGCAATTATCCATGTCGAAAGACTGTGGCAGGCAGAATAATGATCCCCCAAAATGTCCACAACCCCCAGGACTTGTGAGTCTGCCACCTTTTATGGCAAAGGGGAATTGAGGCTGGAAGTCAGTTGAGAGAGCATACTGGATTCGCCAGGCGGGCCTAATGTAATCATATGGACCGTTAAAGGCGTAAGAGGAAGGAAGAAAAGCCATTCTAAGAGATGTAATAAAGCTAGAGGAAGTGACACATGAGCTCAAGAATGCGAGCACCCTCTAGAAGCTGGGAAATACCTTCGGTCACAGTCAGCAATGAAACATAGACCTCAGCCCTACAACTACCTGCAAAGAACTGAATTTTACCAGTGATCTGAATAAGCAAGGAGATGGATTTTCCCTAGAACCCCTAGAAGGCCTCCGCACTGTCATCTTTATTTTATTCTTCTGAAACTCACGTTGGACTTGTGACCTACCAAACTGTAAGATAATACATTTGTATTGTTTGAAGCTACTAACTTTGTGGTGATTTGTTACCGCAACATGGAAAAGCAATACAATGAGCTATCAAAAACATTGATCACCTTATCCTTGATAGGGCCAAGAATGCCTTAAAGAATATCACAATCTAATTGCCAAGAAAAGATAAGAATAAATGGAAATTTCAACAATGATAAAGGAACAAGACAATATTTTGAGACAGTAATTGGTTGAATGGTGTATAACAGTGCGTGATAAATTGGCAAATAAATTCTGCTAAGTTTTGAGCAAAGTCTTAATGAAAAGTTAGAAAGAAATGAGTCTCAGGTTCCTAATCTCAAGTATATTTTAGACGCTAAGCACAGAGTTGCTAGATAGTCTTACGAACACTGCTTCATTTAAGAGAAAATGGCATATCATTAAGTTGAGTATTTCATGATATTGGAATGTAGAGACTCCAGTGGAATTTGTCAGGAAAATAGGAAGAAGGAAACTGCATGAGAACCAAACTTAAATGTACAGGTTGGAGGATTTGAAAACGGATGAGATGGATAGGCTTTCCAGAAGAGAACAAATTGATGAGCATTTCAGAGTTGACAATGTCTACATTACCTCCTGAGACATCAAGGTCAATGCACATGTGCTGAAAGCCACCCACAGAATTGAAGTCCATCCTCCAACTCCAGGCCCACACTTACTCACAAGCATAACTTCCTCACCTCAACAGTGGGCAGTACATAATTTCTGAAAATGAGACGATACAGAGTAATCTCTCATGCATCTTTCTTTGATGTAACAGAGACCAGCCTGAGTTGTAATAAATTTAGGGAAAGCATTCACTATTATTTTGGTTTCTAACTCTTCTCAATCTGGGACAAAATGAATGCCACTGAAAGGCAAGAGAAATACTCAGATAATCTCTCTTTTCCAGCCAAATATGGGAGTATTGAAGGAACAAGGAGATGACAGATAAAGATGCCTTTAGAACCGCCCCTAATGCTCTCTCGTTTCCTAAATGGATATGGCCAAGGCTGAGGAGGGTTCTACTTATGAGAAATTGTCCCTGAAAGTACTCCAGCTTCTCACTGACTCTGAGGCCTAAGGATAGTCAGTCTAGAGGAAGATGCTGCATCTAATATCTCTTCCTGGCTGGGGTTCTGTAGAGTCTAGTTCCTGTGGAAAGCCATGTATGGCGATAAAATGAGTGTGATCCTCTTAGCAAGAAGTCATGGGTAGAATTTCTGCCTTCCTTGTTTGCTAATAAGGGGACTTCATGCCAATTACCTAACCTCTCTGGGTTTTAGTTTTTTTCATTTGTCAATGGCACCGATGATATTAATGGTGCCTCTCTCAGAGTAAGCACTTATGGATTTTTATATGATTTTTAATGAGATCAGATAAACCTTCAGTAAAATTTGAAGTATTATAAAATGTTGGTATTCTTGCAGTTACTATTGCATTAATTTTCTAGGGCTTCTATAATAAAGTACTGTTGATTGGGTGGCTTAAACAGCAAAAACTTATTTCCTGTGGTTCTGGAGGCTGGAAGTTTAAGGTCAAGGTGCCCACAGAGTTGGTGTCTTTTGAGGCCTTTCTCTCGGGCTTGTAGATGACCATTTTCTCCTTATATGCTCACATGGTGTTCCCTTTTTGCAAGTATGTGTCCAAGATTTCTCATATGAGAAGTCCAGTCACGTTAGATTAGGGCTCACCCTAATGATTTCATTTTAACTTACTTTTCTCTTTAAAGGCCCTATATCTAAATGCAGTCATATTCTGAAATACTGGCTGTTAGGACTTCAGCATATATAATTCTATGGGGACACAATTCAGCTCATAACATTATTATTACAATTATTAATTCCAGTTCAGTGGTTAAAATAATATTTTTGCATTATGACAGTCATAACTTTATCTATTAAAAAACTGAATACCTATTTCACGTTCCTTTGAGGCTTTACAATCACAAAGTCACCACTTCTCAGAAACAAAAGCAAGCTGGCAGCCTGGCTCCACTGTCTCTCCTTTGCTCAAATGGCCACTGAAACCAGTGCCTTGGCCTCTGTGGGCTTTGTCACCTTTAACAGGAAGCACTCTCTTCATAGTATAATCTCATTTTTTGTGCTTCATAAGGGAATCCATTTGAAATGTAGAAGTTGACTCCAATGACAAAATAAATATGAAAAATAGCAACTTTCTTCAGTAACTCTAAATTTCCTTCTGGGAAAACATACAAACATACATGTGTACACATACACACACACACAATCCTCCACCCCTCCAACTGCTAAAATTTTCATGCCTAGTTGATATTTTGCGTAAAACCATTTAAGCTGCTTTCTTCTATTATGACTTCTCTCCTACCAGGCACAGAAACTGTACTGAATATTTAGGGAAAAGGGCTGTCTTCCACACTTCCAGTAGCCCCATTTGCATTTAGTCCTCAGACAAGCAAAGACATGGACGGTGAGTAACATTTATCCTGGGGAAACAGATCAAGAAAGAGAAGTTACCTGGATAAAACAAGTCAAGGAAATTTGCATACTCAGAACCATGATTTGAGATGCTAATCGTTACAGAAGCATATTTTATTGGTCCATTTAATTTGATTTGGAGAGAAATCTCCCTAAAGGATTTGGGGATTTTGCAGACCTAAGGCACTAACATACAGAGTAAAGCTGGATTTTACTATATTACTTGTCCCTATGGAATCAGTTCATCAAGGCTGCTAATAACTAAAGCGGTGGCTTTCAAACTTTAATGGCTTTAAGAATTATCTGGAGAGCTTGTTAAAATGCCACAGGCTCAAGAAATTCTAACTCATTCAGTCTTGAGTGGGATCTGGAAACCTACACAATATCAAGCCCTCTTCCTCACCTCAGGTGATTTTAATTTTTCTAACCAACAATCATACAGTGTTTATTATATGTCAGACACTGCTATAAGCATTTTATAAATGGTAACTTATTTCAAGTCACAAAATTTTTACATTTTGTTATCCATTTTTTACAGGAGAGCAATGGAGACAGAGTTGCTTATCCAAGGGCAGTCTAGCAAGTGGCAGAGCTGGGGTTTGAGTCCAGGCAGTTTTGTTCCAGAGTCCGTGCTCTTATTCTCCACCAGCACACTTTGAGAAACACCGCAGTAGGGAATACTCACACAGATGTGACAACTGCCCCTATAAAGCAAATGATTCCTGTCAATTATGGATACCTGTCTCATTTATTGAAAACCTACTTTGTGCCAAGGACTCTGGTAAACAGACAAGTTTTTTAAAGCATTACAAAATAAGTGTGAAAAAAATCCTAAATGAGTCTTGATTAACCCAATTGGGTCTCTCTGTGGCCTAATGAAGGAACCAAATGATGGAGCAGAAAGAAAGCAATGTTTCTGTGTTTCCAAATGCTCAAACTGCTTCTGAGTACACCCTGGGCTCCATCCAGTGCAGAACTTACAGATTTGCAGCTATGTTTTTTACTTTTTCTTTTAAACCAATATTTATTTGGAAACAATTTCAAATTTGCAGATATATTTAAAGACTAAAAATAGTATAAAAGATATATATTTCACTCAGAATCACTGACTATTAATGTTTTACCTCATTAGCTCCAACATTTGCAAATTCTCTCTCTCACAGTTTCTCTCTGTCCACATAACATATACACATTTTTTAAAAATTAATTTTAATTTTTGTTTTAAGCTTCAGGGTATGTGTGTACAGGATGTGCAGGTTCATTACATAGGTAAATGTGTGCCATAGTGGTTTGCTGATCCTATGAACTTATCACCTAGGTATTAAGCCCAGCATTCATTAACTATTTTTCCTAATGCTCTCCCTCAGCCCACGCCACCCCCTGGCAGGCCCCAGTGTGTGTGGTTCCCTCCTGCCATGTGTTCTCATGGTTCAGCTCCCACTTATAAGTGAGAGCATGTGGTGTTTGGTTTTGTCTTCCTGCATCAGTTTGCTAGCTCTATCCATGTCCCTGCAAAGGATATGGTCTTTTTCCTTTTTATGGTTGCATAGTATTCCACAGTATGTACACAATATTTTAACCATTAGTGCCATTAGCATTTTCTTATGGGGGAAGTATTGGTACTTTGTCCCAGCAAATAAAAATAATACATGAAAAAGTTGGTTAGAGTGTAATATATCCATTTGTCACAATCATTTTAGCAGCTTTAGAAATGCTATTACTGAAATTATTTATCTGGAATCAGTTTTTGCATCATATCATTTAATTTCCAATTGATCATTATAATCAACATTATTATCATAACTTTTTATTGAGCACTTGTTATGGGCAAAAAACTTTTTGCATTATCTTATTAATCCACCCAACATTATAATATTATAATAATCCTCTCTGTCTCTGTAATTCTTCCTATCCTCCTCTTCACATATGCTCCTGCAGGCACGCTGGCTTCCTTGTGGATCTATGAACATTCCAGGCACATTTTGGTCTCATGGCCTTTGTACCTGCTGTTCTATCTACTGGAATATTACTAATCATGATATTAAGAAATGAATTCTCTCATTTTCTTCAATGATTCACTCAAATATCAACACTTTAGTGAATCCTTCCTTTTCCATATCATTTAAAATTTCAACACTTCCCTAATACTTTCTTTCCCCCTTCATTGTTGCCTCACTCCCATCTTACATATGTCAATTACATTTTTTTCCCTTAAACATTAGTTTCAAGAGGCCAAGATATTTTTCTAGTGGGTGTATTCCTGTTTAGCAACCCAGAGAAGTGTGTCAGCCATACTGAGTCCTCCTTGTAATATTTTTGTTGAATAAACACCGATTGTTAAGGTACGGAAAATGAGGCCTAGAGAGGTTAGATCATTTAGCCAAAGACAAGTTTTGGGAAAGTGTCAAAGCAAATATGGTATCAGGAAATTGCTTGTAGAGCCTAAATTCTCCGTACATCTAATCAACTGGGAGAAACATGAGGAACATAACTGAGTTTCATCTTTTAGAGTTTTAGATTCTAGAGCTTCTATGCTCGTGGTGGAGAAGCTGATGCACACTTAATGGCTTTGATTTTTGTTGTCACTTGTGCCCAGCTTAACTATGGAAAAGAATTTGATTTCATAAGAATAAGTGCTCTTAGTAGTAGTACTAGAGACACACCTCCCATTTGCAAATATATTTGCTGTTTTCCTAGTACTTTTACATACATTGTTTCATTTTACTTCATAATGGGACAGTAAATCAGGATTCATTATCACCTTTGTGTGGATGAGGAATTGGAAGCCCATTTGGTTTAGTGATTTTCTCGAGGTCATACAGCAAAAATGTGGTTGTATCAGAACTAGGGCCAAGGTTCCCAATCTCTGACCTGATTTTTCACTAACAATTTTCTTGCTCAGCCACTCATGCCACTATACTGTATTATAAAAAATAACTCTTCTAAACAAATAAACAAATGCTGGCCCTATAAAATTGTAGATATGGTAAGAACAGTAGTCTCAATTGTATCTGCAAATTCCTGTATTACTTGGTTAATTTTACTCAGCAGTACCAAAGGGTTTTAGGAAGTTGATCAAGAAGACCCTCTGGTCATTTGAGGACAGACATTTAACAATAAATTGAGCCTGAATCTTATAGTCCCCAAACCTGACTTCCTGAGTGACCAAGCAAAGATGGAATTTAAGGAACAAGCATCTTCCCTGTAAGTCCCATCATTGTGTTCACCACAAATTACAAATACTTATATATGAAATATGCATCTAGAGGTGTTACCAGTGGCGACTCCATATGGGTCTGGGTCTGTAGCAACTCTATTCTTGCCTTCTTTGAGGAAAGAATTTGGCTGAGGGACAGAAAGCAGAGTGAGAGACTGAGGCAAGTTTTAGAGCAGGAGTGTAAGTTTATTAAAAAGTTTTAGGGCAGGAACAAAGGGAAGTAAAGTACACTTGGAAGAGGGCCAAGGGGGTGCCTTGAGAGATCCAAGTGCCCCATCTGACCCTTGACTTGGGGTTTTACACTAATATATTGGTATGTTCCAAGGTTTGGGTTTCTTCTCCCCTGATTCTTCCTTGCGGCAGGCTGTCCGCATGCACAGTGGCCTGCTAGCATGTGGGGGGGGCTGCATGCGCAGTGTGTTTACTGAAGTTGTGCACATGCTCACTTGAGGCGTTTTTCCCTTACCAGTCGAGTGTTGCAAGAAGAAGGTCATATACCAGTTAAACTGTGCCATTTTGCCTGTTAGTGCACATGCTTGAGCTCCACTTTCTCAATTCCTGTGATCTCATCAGGAAGCTGCTCATCACCAGCTTCAGATATTTCCCATCTATTGGGAGACTGCCTTTCCCTGGCACCAGCTGCAACTAATTATTATTTTAGCGCGAGTTTGACATCTGCCCAACCATCTGCTAATGGTCACCTGACATTTCTGGGCGTGATGCTCTCTTGCCCTGCTCATGTATGCCTAGATACCTACTCTAACAGAGGTATTCAGTAAAATAATAGATTTGTTGTCATTGTCAGTAGCCATCAGTTATGTTTTATATTTCCAAGCAGTTTCTAACTTCATCACATCTCTTAAGAGCAACAGACGTATGTAACTTTTATTATAAATAACCCAGTGATGTTAGTATAAGTAATAATCTCCTTATCACATTCCAAAAAAATTTCTCAGGGTTGTTAATGGCTTATCTAATATCTGACGGTTAATATCACTTATTCTGTTGAATGCAAGTCTGTGCTTTTGTCACCACACTGCAGTGGGGCAGGAGAAATATCTGGCATATACTAGGAACTCAGTTGACATCAGCTTTCTCTTTCTAATTCTCTCTTCCCTATAATTAAATTATCTTATCATCTTGCAACTTTGTGAGATGATTGGGTATTTTAATCTCCATTTTGACGAATAAGAAAGCTTTTACAATTGATCTTAAGAAGAGGAATTTAAATCCAACAAACAAAGAGAAAATAGTGCACTGAATATTTGCATTAGGTTTTATATGTTCCAGGTCACATTTCAAAGTTGCCTTTCTGTTAGACTTCACAGTTGTCAGGGCTACTAGGAAACAAGTTCCTTGATGGCTCTTTTAGAATTATTTGCACTCAGAATTCTTTGGTTCTATTCTAGTTATTTACTGTTGCACGACAAATCTATGTCTAAGGTTAGTAGCAAAAAAACAAAGGATTGCATTATATATCATAGTTTTCCTGGGTTAGAAATTTGAATAAGGAGATTATTGTCTTCCACTGGATATTAACAGAGATTACTTGATAGTGTTCAGTGGCAAATGTGCTGGTCTGGAAGGCCCAAGAAGGCCTCTTGGTGCCTTGGAAAGGATAGGACCCTAGATTAGATGGTGCCTGGATGAGATGGCTAGGAGGCTGGGTTCACCTGGGACTGTTGAACAAATGACACATGTGGCCTTTGCGACATGATGGTTTCAAAGTGGTTGGATTTCTTACATGGTATCTCAGGGCTCTGATAGAGCAATTTTCAAGAGACAGGAAACTGGTAGTGTAGCAAAATTAGTAACACCACTTCCACTATATTCTACTGATCAAATAGTCACATGCATGTTCAGATTCAGAGGAAAGAAGGAAAGCGGTATAGACACAACCTCTCAGGAAGAAAAACATCACCAAATTTGTGGCCATCTTTAATATTCACATTTCATGTAGTTCTACTCTATGAGGATAAGCATGCTGGTATCTGATCTGGTCACAGTCTGAACTGTACAGCAAAGGATGAGGGTGGTGAAATGTGGAGTGATGAGCATTAGAAGCTGCTTTTTGCCTCTGAGGGGGATTTCCCTAGGCCAAAAGTGCAAAGTAGTTAAAGTTGATCTTTGCTGTTCTATTTGCTATTAATCTTGAGGTGAAGGTTCTGGCAAACATATTGAATAATTGAATTCTGCTCTAGCAAACAACGCCTGCCATCGCCATATCTACTAAGTTTCCTAAGACCATGTTTCCCAAATTGCTGCAATTCTGTATCATGTTGACCATTTTTACCATATCAGGGTCCTTCTTGAAGTATTTTTTAACTTCTTTTTCTAACTTAATTGACTCCATTTAAGTTTAAAGATTAATTTTTCATCACTGTTATAAATGGAAAGCCATTATTACTTGTCATAAGTAGAGATACTTCTGAAAATGAAAATGAGAACCATATAGTGTTATTCAATTCTTGCAAAAGACATGCAATCTTTTTGTTTAAAGTGAAGAATAGGAAGAATTAGGCATTGAAGACATACTATCACCAAATGACGACATTTCTCTTGATTTAAAAAGACTTGAAAAAATCATTGGAAAAGTAATAACTTACTCAGCCTGCAAATTGAGGTTATACAATGTTCTGCCTGAATAGCATGTAAAATCATCTCATATGCCAGTAATAGTATCAGGTATTTTGGCAATGTATTAGCTAGATTGTGCTATGTAGAAACCACCTCAAATCTTAGTGGTGTAAAATAATCATCATTCAGTTGCTAACCAATATGTGGGACAGTAGTTCTGGCTTTGTTCAGCTGAGACAGCTCCTTTCTGCTCATATCTGGGCTCATCATACAAAGTTGACTAGGCTCAGATAGCATGGCTGAACCACAAAACAGCTGGCCTCTTGAGATGGCTGGACATTTTTCACCATGTGGTCTTTCGTCCTGAAGGGGGCTAGTCCAGCCTTGCTCACACAGTGGTAGCAATCGAAGTGGGCAAAAACTTGGACCAAAACATACAACATTACTCCCATCACATTCCATTGGTGAAAAGAAGTCACCACACCAGCTCAGATTCAATGAATGGAGACATAGATTTCACCTCATAATGGCAGTAGTAACAAATAATTATGGCAATGTTTTATCTCCCCAAATGAGAGACTTTTCTTAGAAAGCATATAGCACAAGAGATGTTACAGAAAAATATACACTATTTGCAATTATATAGCTTTGACTTCAAGCTTGGAACTGGGCTAGATCATACATAAGCTGCACAAACTACTTTTGTTTCTCTATCATAAGACTTGGAACAGCATTTCTCAAGATGTACTTCATGAAGAATTGGTGTTTACTGAGATGTTACTAAGTATTCTGGAAACAAACATCCAAAATACAAGGCTTCTAATATTTTAGGGAATGTTTTAAAGTACAGTTCACTTTGAAAGTTCACAATGTTCATGTGAGTATATAAAAGAAATCGAGTAAATCAGTTTTACTCGATTTCCCAGACTGACCACAGAACACTTTGATCGTAGACCTTCTAAATTCCGTTTAACAAATATTTATTACACACCTACTTTGTTCCAAGTCCTCTGCTGGATCTTTGGACTAGATCAGTGAGCAAAGCACATGCAGACTTGTTCCTCAAAGATCATACAATGTGGTAGGCAAACTCAATATTACCCAGCTGGCCATATAACCACAATGGTTGCATCAAGAATACATATATTAAGATGAAAACATACTGAATATTGTACAGATGACCCCTGAGCAACACAGGTTTGAATTCTGTGGGTCCACTTGTATACAGATTTTTTTCAATAAATAGTTTGGAAAAATTTTTTGGAGATTTGTTACAATTTGAAAAAACTTGCAGATGAACCTAAAAAATTAAGTATGTCATGAATGCATAAAATGTGTGTAGATACTAGGCCAGGTGCGGTGGCTCACGCCTATAATCCCAGCACTTTGGGAGGCCAAGGGGGGGTGGATTACCTGAGGTCAGGAGTTCGAGACCAGCCTGGCCAAAGTGGCAAAACTCTGTCTCTACTAAAAATACAAAAATTAGCTGGGCGTGGTGGTGCACACCTGTAATCCCAGCTACTCAGGAGGCTGAGGCAGGAGAATTGCTTGAACCCTGGGGGCAGAGGTTGCAGTGAGCTGACATCACACCACTTCACTCCAGCCTGGGCAAAAGAGTGAAATTCCATCTCAAAAAAAAATAATAATAAAAAATGTAGATGCTAGTCTATTTTATCATTTACTACCATAAAATACGATGTACATACATCTATTATAAAAAGTTGATACTTATCGAAACTTATCTACACAAAGATTTATAGATCATACATGGTGCAATTCATAGTCAAGAGAAATGTAAACAAAAATAAGATGCAATATTCAATCATAATTGCATAAAATTCACTGTAGTAAGTACTATACTACTGTGATAATTTTGTAGCTACCTCCTGTGGCTATTTGGTGAGCTTAAGTGTTGAGAGTATCTACTCGAAACACTGCATGATGCTGATCATCTCCGTGTGAGCAGTTCATTTTTCTTGTAAATTGCGTATTGCAGTAAGAAGTGACCTCTCCCAATGCTCATGTATTATTGTGTTTAATGCAATACATAAATCTTGAATGCAAAGTTCTACTTGTGATGCTCAAAGTGCTCCCAAGAAGCAAAGCCATGTCATTAAAAGACAAACTTAAATTGCTTGATATAGACATAGATTGAGGTCTGCAACTGCTGCCATTTTAAATAATTTATCTTGTGAATGGACAATGTCAACTTGTGTTATAGATATGTATACAACAGTAATGTAAACATTTTATTTTGTGATTTTCTTTATAACATTTTTTCTAGCTTATTTATTGTAAGAATACAGTACATAAAACATATCGCATTCAAAATATGTGTTAATTGACTGTGTATATTATTGGTTAAGGCTTTCAGTTAACAGTAGGTTATTAGCAGTTAAGATTTTGGAGACTCAAAAGTGATGTGTGGATTTTTGACTGCATGGGAGGTTGGCACCCCGAATCACCATGTTGTTCAAGAGTCATCTGTATAATTGTATAATATTTGGAGGTCTAATGTAGTTAGGAGGAAGTAGCTAGATGAAAGTGTAAGCCACAGGCTACATGTAGTGTCAAAAGATAAGATGGGACATTGTTTTGGAAAATGTTGGGTTCCCATACAATAGCTACTAGCCACGGGTGGCTATTTAAATTTAAATTTGTAAGCAATGGCAACAAAAGCCAAAATTGACAAATGGGATCTAATTAAACTAAAGAGCTTCTGCACAGCGAAAGAAACTACCATCAGAGTGAACAGGCAACCTACAAAATGGGAGAAAATTTTTGCAACCTACTCATCTGACAAAGGGCTAATATCCAGAATCTACAATGAACTCAAACAAATTTACAAGAAAAAAACAACCCCATCAAAAAGTGGGTGAAGGACATGAACAGACACTTCTCAAAAGAAGACATTTATGCAGCCAAAAGACACAGGACAAAATGCTCATCATCACTGGCCATCAGAGAAATGCAAATCAAAACCACAATGAGATACCATCTCACACCAGTTAGAATGGCCATCATTAAAAACTCAGGAAACAACAGATGCTGGAGAGGATGTGGAGAAATAGGAACACTTTTACACTGTTGGTGGGACTGTAAACTAGTTCAACCATTGTGGAAGTCAGTGTGGCGATTCCTCAGGGATCTAGAACTAGAAATACCATTTGACCCAGCCATCCCATTACTGGGTATATACCCAAAGGACTATAAATCATGCTGCTATAAAGACACATGCACACGTATGTTTGTTGCGGCACTATTCACAATAGCAAAGAGTTGGAACCAACCCAAATGTCCAACAACGATAGACTGGATTAAGAAAATGTGGCACATATACACCATGGAATACTATGCAGCCATAAAAAATGATGAGTTCATGTCCTTTGTAGGGACATGGATGAAACTGGAAAACATCATTCTCAGTAAACTATCGCAAGGACAAAAAACCAAACACCGCATGTTCTCACTCATAGGTGGGAATTGAACAATGAGAACTCATGGACACAGGAAGGGGAACATCACACTCCGGGGACTGTTGTGGGGTGGGGGGAGGGGGGAGGGACAGCATTAGGAGATATACCTAATGCTAAATGATGATTTAATGGGTGCAGCAAACCAGCACGGCACATGGATACATATGTAACAAACCTGCACATTGTGCACATGTACCCTAAAACCTAAAGTATAATAATAAAAAAAAAAATTTAAGTAAATATAAAAATTCAGTGACTCCTTCAAATGAGTCATGTTTCATGTGCTCCGTAGCTATAAGTAATTATGGCTACTGTAGTGTTGCAGAATAAAACCCTTTAATTTTCTCAGAAAGTTCTATTAGAAAGCATTTATCTACAGCAGAGGTAAGCAAACTGTATTGGCCATTGGCTAAATCCAGCCTTTGGCCTGTTTTTGCACAATCTGCAAGCAAAAAAAGAAAGAAAGAAGGGAGGGAGGGATTATGGACAAGAAGGAGAGAAAAAAAAGAGAGGGAGAAAGGAAAGAGGAGGAAAGGAAGTGGGGAAGAAGGGAAAAATTGAGGAAGAAACAAAGAAGAATGTAGCAAAGACCATATGTGGCCTACAAAAGCTAAAATATTTACTATCTGTCCCTTCACAGAAGAAGTTTGATGACCCTTTCTCTAGAGCTATGCTTTTCTTCTTGCTTGTCTTTCCAATGCAGTATTATGTGCTTGTGTTTGCTGCCTGCTTAGAAAGCTGCATTTGATGCTGTATGGTGACCAAAAAAACAATCATGCCTCCTTTCCATGGTATAGAGATGTTTCTGAGCAGCAGCTGTCCAGACGAGGGATTACAATTCTGAGCCATGGCATCTAGTGGAGCCATGAGAATGGTTCTTACTAATGGTAGATAAACAAAAGTGATGGGTGTCATTCTGGGTTCCAGCTGGTTAAATACTGGTTGCATGATCCTTCACAATCTCCATCCTCTCATGCCTTTGTCTGCCAGTTGAAAGATGCTTTGTTTAGGGAAATAAGATATTTTGCAGTTTACACTATGGGATCTGACGAACAGTTGTCAGCCTTAAAAACACATACCCATTAATTTTTATTGTGTCCCATTGGCCATAATTAAACCAAAAATACATATGCTGGTGAAGTTATAGTAGCAATAACCTTATTACGGGGTAACTATTACGTGGGCCTGTATGTGATAGAAATTGGTAGTTAAGAAATAATACTCATTTGCAGGCTATGAGGGCAAAATATTGCTTGTCAAATTCATTCAGGGATATTTTCTGAGTCCCAAAAGTAGATGTGAGCTAGGAAGTAAATTAATCAGTTTAGGATTTCTATTAACTGAAATTCCAAAGGTCTTAATATTAATAAATTACAATGATTAACTCAGACATAATTTCAGTTTCAGGCATGGGTAATCCAGATAATGGCATGTTGAAGATATATAATAGAATAAAACCCATGCAGTACTAAAAATAAATAAATATATAAAAGTAGGTTTTAGTCAATTTATCAAGATTACTATTTATTGTTGCTAATTGCAGTATTTTTCATGTGCAAAACACTGCAGTTTCTTAAATGTGATGTTACTTAGCCTCACATTGAATAAAAAAGGTAAATAAGTTTTATCAAGTTTTCTTCCTCCTCTTTCCCTTCCTTCCTTTCTTCTTTCCTTTTTCTTCAAAGAAACAAAGATACCATACAGTAAAGTAGCTTGTCCACAGTTATGTGAGCTTTTCTATTATCCATTGGTATCTTCCCTACCATTTCCATTTTCTCCTCAATCCGTAAGCCCTTTAATTCGTTTTTAGTTTATATTTCTAGTTTAGTGATTTTTTTTAACATAAGCAAATACATATGTGGACATCTAACTACCTGTCCACATCGCCACTTCCTCACACAAAAGGCAGCACCCTATACATAGTTCTGCACTGATTTTTTTGCTTATTTTCTGTTCAACATATATCCTGGAAATTGCCATAGCAATGTATAAGCATGTCTTTAAGCTTTCTTACAATCACATAATAATCCAATGTGAGGATATAATATAGTTTATATAACTTGTCCTTTTTGATGTGTATTTGGAGGTGTTTCTGGTCATTTGTTCTTAAAAATAATATCAAAGGCCAGGTGTGGTGGCTCACGCCTGTCATCCCAGCCCTTTGGGAGGCCGAGTCAGGTGGATCACCTGAGGTCAGGAGTTCAAGACCAGCCTGGTCAACATGGCGAAACCCCACCTCTACTAAACAAAAATACAAAAATTAGCCAAATGTCGTGTCACATGCCTGTAATCCCAACTACTAGGAGGGGCTGAGGCAGGAGAATTGCTTGAACCCAGGAGGTGGAGGTTGCAGTGAACTGAGATCGTGCCATTGTACTCCAGCCTGGGCAACAGAGCAAGACTCTATCTCAATAATAATAATGATAATATCAAAAAGCTGAGAAAATATGACAGCAAATATTCTTAGAAAAACTTAGAATGTATGACAAAATACCATCGTCATACATTCTCTCATATTTGTCTACATACTTTGGAAAAGATTCTGATATGTGGGATTTCTGGGTCAAAAAGCAAATGCATGTACAATTTTGTTGAAAAAAATGCCTTATTACACTCTATGATGGTTCTTACATATTTCATTCCCAACAGTAATGGAAGAAAATGCCTGTCTTCCCACAGGCTCACCATCTTTCCCAAGACAGGATTTTGGCTATTTTCTTCTGGGAATAAAATACTTCTCACTGTGATGCTTTCTGTTTTTTGTTTGTTTGTTTGTTTGTTTTCCATTTTACTTGTTTGCCAATCCTATTATTTATGCAAAACTGCACAACTTTTTTTAAGTTTGTATTCCCACTAATCATAGTAGCATTGTATTCTTACTTGAGTTTTCATTGCACTGTGCTCATTATAAGGAACTTGAGTATCTTTTCATATGTTTAAAACTTTTTTCATTCTTTATTTTAAAATTTTTGACTGACAAATTAAAACTGCATGTATTCTAAATATATATGTGTTGATTTGATATGTATATGTAATGTGCACTGATTACCACAATCAAATTCACACATTCACTAGCACCCATGCTGCACGTTAGACCCCCAGGACTTGTTTATTTTATAACTGAAAGTTTATAACCTTTGACCAACATTGTCCTTTTTTCTTTTCTTTCTTTCTTTTTTTTTTTTTTTTTTTTTTTTTTGAGACAGAGTCTCACTAAGTCGCCCAGGCTGGAGTGCAGTGGCAGGATCTTGGCTCACTGCAAGCTCCGCCACCCGGGTTCACGCCATTCTCCTGCCTCAGCCTCCTGAGTAGCTGGGACTACAGGCACCCGCGACCACACCCAGCTAATTTTTTTGTATTTTTAGTAGAGGCTGGGTTTCACCGGGTTAGCCAGGGTGGTCACAATCTCCTAACCTCATGATCCGCCCGCCTCGGCCTCCCAAAGTGAACATTGTCCTTTTTCCTACTCTTTAGCCTCTGCTAAACACCATTCTACTCTCTGCTTCTATGAATTTGAACTTTTAAGATTCCACATATAAGTGAGATTATACAGTATTTGTCTTTGTGTGTCAGGCTTATTTCGTTTAACATAATATCCTCCAGTTCATCAATGTTGTCAAAATAAAATCGATATCTTGAAGATATACTTCATGCACCCCCATGTTCTTTGCAATCTCATATTTATTGCAGCATTGTTAATAATAGCCAAGATTTAGAAACAAGATTAGTGTCCACTGATGGATGAATAGCTAAATAAAATGTAGTCTATGTATATACAATGGAAAATTATTCAGCCATAGAAAACAATGAAATCCTGCCACTTGTGACATATTTGAAGACATTTTAATGTATTTCCATAAAGTGTTTGATCACATGGTTGTGTCCATTTTTCTTTCAGCTTGCTAGTTTTATTCTTCTACATTCTTTGAAGCTTTAAATATTAGGTATACTAAGTTTTCATCAGTGATAGAATTTACAGTATCTGAGATATAATTTACAATTAATCTAAGATCCAAGTAATGATTATTACAATTATTACTCTAAGATCCAAAACACAAATATTTATTGTAGTTGGTCATATTTTGCTTAGGTAATTTTGGCATGTAAACTATTATACTTTTTAAAAACTTATGTAAAAATTCTATTGACCTTTTCCATAATGCTTTTGGAAAAGGAATATATCATCTCTACGTAGGTCTATAAAGAAAATAAACTGTTTTCTTTAATACTTGAATAATTTCTGCTTATTTGTATCTCTGACCCGTTGGGTATTTATTGTGGTATCTGTGTGTAAGAAATATTTACAGGCTTTTTAAAACTTTTATGTTTGGTGACCCAGTTCCTCACATGCCATGTATTTACAAGTTAATCTTTTCATTAATGACTTGGAAAAGCATATTTTCATTTATTCATATAGCATATCTTTCCTTTTAGTGTTTCTCTCAGTTTCAAAAATCATTCTGTCTACTCATTAACCAATATTTATTTAATAAAATTTGTAATACAGAGGTTTCGTAATGGCTTCAATATATGATGGAGTTGGCTTATCCTACTTTCATCAAGAGGATACCTGTGGAACCTTCCTAAGAAACAGACAGTGATCTTCCAAAGCAGGTGAAGCTCAAATACAGCAAGAGTCCCAAATAGCTGCATACTTGGTGCATGCCACATGGAATCATGTGTTGCACACACCGGAAACATAGGGTGTTTTTAAATATCAGTCCCACCTCAAAAGATGCAAAGGCAAATGCTTTTAGTAGCAGAATTTGATTTGTAATTGAGCTTTTTCTCCCAAACACAATTCTTTTTGTTTGGGGTGGGGAATGAATTTCAGCAACTACATATATATTTGTTAAACAAATGAATGAATTAAAGAATGAACTCCATGAACTAAAGACAGGAATTTCCATGCTCAAGTTTGGACAATATTCTTCTATACAATTATAGTTAGGGTGAATAACATTATAAAAATATATTCAGGTATGCCTAGACCGTAAGAATGGCTCAGACTGGATTGTATTGGAAAAATGTGTGGATCTGATTATTGAATAAAATAAATTCTTATTTGTAAAATGAAAAATTAGAAAAGAGCCTTAGCAGTTGCATATAAAATATTAGACTATTAAAAATGACATAGGCATTCATTTACTTGATCAATGTTCATTTTATGCCTACTACATAGCTAGAAAAATCTATGATGAATTACTTAAGTGAACAGTGTTTGTACACTTAAGATAAAGCATTTAGTAACCACGAAGCTCCTGCTCAAAGTTCTTAAAACCATGAAATGTCAAACCAAACTCAGCTTCTCAGTTGAAAAATTGTTGTATTAATCCATTCACCAAAATGCAAATATTAATAGAGAATGCATTTTTATTTTATCAATATATACTTTAATGTTGTCTGAAATGTTTGGGGAATAAAGAAGAGAAGTAATAGCTTTAAAAGAGTTAAGTTAATGTTTACCCAGATGGACAATCACAGTCTAAATGCTGATTAAAATTTTAGGTCAACTCGGAGGAAAAAACATGAGATCACTCACAGAACTCTGCTCAAGTGCCTTACTACTTTCTGTCAATAACTTCAATTGATGTAGAGAGGATTTTTTACAACTGTAACTTATGAACAATTTAAATCTGGAAGAGCAAGCAATTATGGTGAATTCTAGAATCAATGCTCAGAATCAAAAGGCTGAAATGACACATCAAAGCTAGCAAAATGAAATCAACTGAAATCTAACAGGTTGACATTCCATGTTTTAAAAACATAAAGGTAATTGTGCAAGAAGTCATGGAATACTAAAGCTCAGAAACAAATGTTTAAACAAAACTTTAACTTGCATTGACACTAAAATTTAAAGTATAAGTAATATCCTAAGACTGGCATTCATAATTGTGCAGATATTTTCCAGTATTACAATGGATAGTTTCTGCCAAATAACTCATCTAACAGACAGTCATGCATATCGGTATCTATACAGATACACACATTTTCAGCAAACCAGGCAGTGTAAAGTATAAGGCCCTATATTGTTCTTTTCATTATCTAACCCTCTAACACTTTGAAGCACATTAATTCTTTTATCTCCCTGCTTTTTGTTTCTCCCTCATTCTGACTTACACTGGTTAACCACAGGAGCAGCAGAGTATTACAGTCTGAGATTAAAGTGAACCTGCTTTCCTTTTCTTTTTTTTCCCCCCATATGGTATTTGTTTTCACTATTATTATTATACTTTAAGTTCTAGGGTACATGTGCACAACGTGCAGGTTTGTTACATATGTATACATGGGCCATGTTGGTGTGCTGCACCCATTAACTCGTCATTCAGCATTAAGTATATCTCCTAATGCTATCCCTCCCCCTTCCCCCATTCGACAATAGGCCCCAGTGTGTGATGTTCCCCACCCTTTGTCCAAGTGTTCTCATTGTTCAGTTCCCACCTATGAGTGACAACATGCAGTGTTTGGTTTTCTCTCCTTGAGATAGTTTGCTGAGAATGATGGTTTCCAGCTTCATCCATGTCCCTACAAAGGACATGAACTCATCCTTTTTTATAGCTGCATAGTATTCCATGGTGTATATGTGCCATATTTTCTTAATCCAGTCTATCATTGATGGACATTTGGGTTGGTTCCAAGTCTTTGCTATTGTGAGTAGTGCTGCAATAAACATATGTGTGCATGTGTCTTTATAGCAGCATGATTTATAATCCTTTGGGTATATACCCAGTAATGGGATGGCTGGGTCAAATGGTATCTATAGTTCTAGATCCTTGAGGAATCGCCACACTGTCTTCCACAATGGTTGAACTAGCTTACAGTCCCACCAACAGTGTAAAAGTGTTCCTATTTCTCCACATCCTCTCCAGCACCTGTTGTTTCCTGACTTTTTAATGATGGCCATTCTAACTGGTGTGAGATGGTATCTCATTGTGGTTTTGATTTGCATTTCTCTGATGGCCAGTGATGATGAGCATTTTGTCCTGTGTCTTTTGGCTGCGTAAATGTCTTCTTTTGAGAAGTGTCTGTTCATATCCTTCACCCACTTTTTGATGGGGTTGTTTGTTTTTTTCTTGTAAATTTGTTTGAGTTCTTTGTCGATTTTGGATATTAGCCCTTTGTCAGATTGGTGAATTGTAAAAATTTTCTCCCATTTTGTAGGTTGCCTGTTCACTCTGATGGTAGTTTCTTTTGCTGTGCAGAAGCTCTTTAATTTAATTAGATCCCATTTGTCAATTTTGGCTTTTGTTGCCATTGCTTTTGGTGTTTTAGTCATGAAGTCCTTGCCCATGCCTATGTCCTGAATGATATTGCCTAGGTTTTCTTCTAGAGTTTTTATGGTTTTAGGTCTAACATATAAGTCTTTAATCCATCTTGAATTAATTTTTGTATAAGGTGTAAGGAAGGGATCCAGTTTCAGCTTTCTACATATGGCTAGCCAGTTTTCCCAGCACCATTTATTAAATAGGGAATCCTTTCCCCATTTCTTGTTTTTGTCAATTTTGTCAAAGATCAGATGGTTGTAGATGTGTGCTATTATTTCTCAGGGCTCTGTTCTGTTCCATTGGTCTATATCTCTGTTTTGGTAACAGTACCATGCTGTTTTGGTTACTGTAGCCTTGTATCATAGTTTGAAATCAGGTAGCATGATGCCTCCAGCTTTGTTCTTTTGGCTTAAGATTGTCTTGGCAATGCGGGCTGTTTTTTGGTTGCATATGAACTTTAAAGAAGTTTTTCCAATTCTGTGAAGAAAGTCATTGGTAGTTTGATGGGGATGGCATTGAATCTATAAATTACCTTGGGCAGTATGATCATTTTCATGATATTAATTCTTCCTATCCATGAGCGTGGAATGTTCTTCCATTTGTTTGTGTCCTCTTTTATTTTGTTGAGCAGTGGTTTGTAGTTCTCCTTGAAGAGGTCCTTCACATCCCTTGTAAGTTGGATTCCTAGGTATTTTATTCTCTTTGAAGCAATTGTGAATGGGAGTTCAATCATGATTTGGCTCTCTGTTTTTCTGTTATTGCTTTCCTTTTCATTCTTGACAGGCAAGGCGAGCACCCTGAACAATGCAGCTCCCCTGATCTTCTCCCCCTACCTACTAAAGGGGGTTGTCCTCCTAAAGGGGCACTGAAAAATCACTGACATGAGGCAGATTGATTAATAGGAGAAAAGATGTACAAATTTATTTAATGTGTATACATGAGAGCCTTCAGAATAAAGACCCAAGCTAACAATAAGATACAGAAGCTTTTATATTAATATCATCTTAGATGATAGAGAGCAAGTGGACTCAGAGCATGCTCCAAAACAGGTTTTAGTTGCAAGGAAGGTTACAGGAGAGAGACAGGAAGAGGCTTGACTGGCAAGGGTGGTCTTGTTATGTAGATGAAGCTTCCCTCAGAGAAAATAGAGAGTAAATGTTTCCTTTTAGACTTTTAAAGGTGTCAGCCTCTCAATCTCTCCTAGGTCTAGGAAAGCGTGCAAAAGGCTTTAGTAGGCCAGGCGCAGTGGCTCATGCCTGTAATCCCAGCACTTTGGGAGGCTAAGGTGGGTGGATCATGAGGTCAAGAGATCGAGACCATCCTGGCAAACATGGTGAAACCCCGTCTCTACTAAAAAAAAAAAAAAAAATACGAAAATTAGCTGGGCATGATGGCCTGCACCTGTAGTCCCAGCTACTCGTGAGGCTGAGGCAGGAGAATTGCTTGAAACCAGGAGGCGGAGGTTGCCGTGAGCCGAAATTGCACCACTGCACTCCAGCCTGGTGACAGAGCGACACTCGGTCTCAAAAAAAAAAAAAAAAAAAAAAAAAAAAGGAAAAAAAAAAGAAAAGTCCTGGGTATATTAATGGAAATTCTCTACAGATGCAAAATTTTTCCCAAAAAGGATATCTTTGCAAGGCCACTTCTGTTTGCTGGCACTACAGCAGGCATTTTATAATACGTGAAATAAATATATTTTGGGATAAAATATTTTTATTTCTTTTGGTAACCACTTTGAAACTTAAAACAATTTTTACTCATTAAAAGCAAAGCTGATTACTTTGGCAGAATTTGTGTTAAAGGTTGTTAGATAGAGATAGACAAAAAAATAGATAAATTGGTATATATAGAAAAGAACAAATTTAAACATATTGTTTAAATCTTCTTTAGTCTCTTAGTAGTGAAAATGTATCAGCTCAGTTAAACAACTGTGTCTCATTCCAAGAGGTGGCATTGCAGATGAGTTTTGCCTTTGCGTGTGATGCAGGCAATCGGCTCTCTAGTAAGGCATTTCTATGGAAACAGAAGGAAAACAAAGGTTAATGTCTGGCACATTCCCTCTGTAGACTAGCTTTTCTAGAGTTTCTAAGGCATCCTCAGATTGCAATGGCAACCTGACAGATTCTTCTGGATTGTAATTTGGACCAGGAATTCAAGTGAACTTTCTGAGAAGTCCACACATCGGCAGGGAGGCGTGAAGGTTGTTCATATATAAGTTGCTGGTTTTTTTTTTAACTGACGTTTAAGTTGTCTAGCTTCAATGTGCAGGGCTTTAAGAAAAACACAGTTTTAATTTCTAGTAATTCCAAGCCAGAAAAATGGAAGAAAAAATGGAAAATAAAAAAAGTTAGTTTGGAGAATTTTAGCAAGGAAAGAATTCAGGATTCAGACCAAAATGTAGAGAAAAAATGAATACTCAAAACTAAAGGACAAGGCTAAAATCTAATAATAGGTATACTACTGTCTCTTTTGAAACATAATTTTTCTTTCTCCATTCCCCCATTTTTTACCAAAGACAAATCATAGTAGGACCAATTTATTTGCAACACAAGTTTTAGTCTTATTATACTTGGCTTGATTAATTGCATAAAGTTCAACATGAGTTATTGTTCATATGGCTTTTAAACATTGGCTTTGCTGGAAATTTTCATAAGGAATCTCAGATTGGACTTTTAAAAACCTTTCAAGCCCAACCAATAACTTACCTATGCCTGTAGAATACCTATTATGAAGTGGGTAAATTCCTCTCTTCTTGAAGTCCCCAAAAAACTTGAGATTCTTAGGCCTGTCAGAAAGTGGCATTCTTTACTTACCATAGGTAAAGAACCCTGCAAAGTAACCATGTAGACAAGAGACCAGTCTTTCCAAGGGGCTATTATTGGCTCTATAAAATCAATCTTAATTCCTCAAAGCATTCTGGTCACATCTGAAGATATGCCCTTCCAGCTGAAGGCATGATAAAATAACCAGTGTCTCTAATTGTGTCCTATTAAAAATGAAACAGATTCTTACTTAACTTATACAAAAAACTATATTGCCATGAATTAAGAATACTTACAAATAGTTTCCAAATTCTGGAGAAATCAGGCAGAAAGCAATATGCTTCAAATTTTGTTTACAAGAATATACTTTACTCAATTGTTAAAAGCTATAAATAGCTCAAAAGAAAAAAGTTTTCTTGACTCTGAAAAACAAAACATAAAGAATCAGCAATGTTTCAAACAAAAAAAGTCATAAAAAATTATTTCAGTATCTAATAGTCCAGTCTCATGCAATTAACTCCTGTTCTTCCTGATACTGGACCAACAATCCTCATGAACACTTTACTCTCCAGTGAAAGTTCTGGAAGTTTTTTCTCTAGTCCAATGGCACAATCTCCAAAATTATCAGAAACCTGCTTTCAAGCAGGTCCTTTCTATGAACTCCCCTAAAGAGCAAGTTTTATACTCTAGCTGATGATAAACCACTTTTTGAGGAGAATCAAAGCAAAACGACTGTGGATGACAAAAGTCTTAGCACAGCCATGGTGAAACACACAATTGACAAGGAAATTTGGTTACCTCTGTGGCATACAAAAATTTATCGTAATAGTTATAATTATTACTGATAACATACTGAGACATATCAGAATTATAGAAATCCCATGCTATTTTGGAACACATACTAATAAAACATTTATATAAATATAACCCAAATAAAGTTAAACATTATTTTGTATTTTACAATGCTTTCTATATGATTTCAACATACCAAATAAGCCGAATATGTCTTTCTTGTACTTCAGGGGACCTAATATCTATAAAGTTAATGAGGTCAAGAAGACAGAATTTGAAATTTTATTTTGGAAAGTTTGTCAAATATCTAAGATTTTAAACATCTGATATAAAAATTAGGAAAATATTTTAGAAAGCAAAAACATTTGTGCATTGAGAGGAGACTCAGTTTCTTAAACAGTAAGACATAATAAAGATATGAAGAGAACTGAATCTGTCTTTGTCTTCCCTTTTTTGTAGTTTACTCAACATGTTAAAAAAAAACTTTTACTATCTCTTACTATTAACTGAAAACTTTGTCCAAAAGAGAAAACAAAATTTTACCTTTCAATAGCATATTATTAATGCTAAAGCTTATTTTAATAAAATCTTATGAACAAGTTCATCCAATCTCAAACAGTTTGACCGTACAGTAAGAGTTTTATAGACCCTTTTATAAACTTTAATAATTTTCTATTAAAGAGCAGATCAATGTTCCATGAAAACCATTACTCCAACACAGGGGCCCTGATCCTGGCCCTGTATCAGTGTGCTTTGGATATTAAAGTTTAATTTATAGAAAAAATGAAATAATCCCCTTTAAATTTTAGCCAACTTGATCACAAACAAAATTCCTTTTATAAAATTAATCTGCCATAAACCTTCTATAACTTACTTAAACCTTCAGTTTTTTTCTAATATTTTACTTTAGGACAAATATTTCCTTTCCTTCCCTTTTCCATATCTGTTTAGTTTTATCCATCATTTTTTTTAATTTAAAAAAATTCTTATAAACCTTTAAATAAGACAAAATTACTTTTTCTGTAACAAAAAACACATTTCCATGCTTTTTTATAACCTTTTTACACATCCTACTTTATTATATGCTTTATATATAGAATTGTTTCTTTTATATCTAGTAGTTTTAATTTTATTTATTACGGTGTTGACTCTAAGTTTTGTTTTTAGTGGAAAGCCTAGGAGGTAAGCAATTTTAATTATGTATTAGATGCAAAGCCCAGAACAAAGGACAGAGCTGCAGATAATGACTTAACCCTTTCCTTCATAGCCAGGAGGCACAGCTAGGCCAAGAAGAACTCATGTCCATTTGTTTAGAGCCTAGAACCTAATAGTTGTAAAACAGGCCAGTCAAATATTTATCAAAAATATCACACATAAATATCACAATTTATGACCTTAAAACACCTAGCAAAGGCAGTATCTGACCTGCCTGTGTAATTCAGACTGAATTTCTAAATTAAATTCTGAAGATGTTTCCATTTTATCTTACCAGTAACTTTAAAAAACTCTTAATTTACCAAAGATTAGTCACATGAACTACGAAACTATGTGAGGTAAAATTTTTATTTTTCTGTTAAAATATTTGATTTGTTTTTTTTTTCTTTAAGACAAGTAATTAGAGCTCTTTTACGTATTTTAGTAATGAAACATTCTATGTGCTTAAAAATGTGTATAAACACATAGACACACAGGCAGAGAAACAAATCTTCACTTGTCATATTTCAAAGTTTCTCTCCAGTATTTTATACTATCAGTCTCTTGATTACCTGTTTTCTTCTCTAAGCAATTATTAGCTAGGCAACTCCAAATTTGCAGTTCTAAAGGGACAGCTATTGTAAAACAAAGTAGAAAATTTATATCTCAGAGTACAGAGGTAAAACGTTTGGCCTAAATATTGTATCATCATCTGCTCAAACCACAGGAAAAAATTATGTAAGTAAAATTCAGTTAAGATGACAGAGAAAGCATCTTAAACAAAGAGATGACTTGTAAATTTAAAACAATGGTAAACACTTTTAATGTACACAGGTAGGCACTCTTACAGATGGAGATTTCCTTAAATATGTAAATTTCTTTTCCAAAAGGGTTTCAGGATAGCTAGCTAAATGCTAGAAAGTTGTATTTTGGCTATTTTACTTGTTCCATAATTAGATTACTAGCTTCAGAGTGGAGCCCTTTAATGAATATGGGAAGAAAAGCAGACAGTTTTTAGGGCTTGCTACTTAACTACATGAGAAGCAGGCACAGCTGGAAGTAAAACGCATATCCCTCAGAATCAAGGATCCCATTTGCACATTGAATCCTGGGTCCCCCAAAAGAGAGAAACACAACAGGAGGAGACAGTGCAATGTTTCCACAGTATACTTCACTGTGAGGACATTCCCTGGAGGCTGGTAGGCAACCCAACACCAGTCAGCACACTCTATAATCAGCCCATTCCCTAGCCATTAAACACACCAAGGTCAAGTTTTTTCACAATACAAAGTAATTTCTCATGTCCTTCAAAGCCAAAGAGATCAGGTAAGACAATGCAAAAGAGACTGAATATGACAAAGAGAAAAGAAGAATAAGGTGGATTAAAAATAAATAAGAACAATTTTTAAGAAAGGAAGCAAACGTAAGTACTATGTACATAATTTAGAAAAAAGTTTTAGCCAAATAAAAATATTCCCCAAAACAGGATCCAAAAAGAGAAAAATCATAAAGGTCATATATACATATATATACACACACATTTATATACATTATATATTAATACATATTTTATATGCATTATATATATTTCATTTACATATATAAATAAAATGTGTGTGTGTGTATGTAGCTTAGATATCAGCTTTTAATTAAGCAGATTTCTAACTGTAGTGCTCACTCTTCAAAAATAAAAAGACTTTCAAAATCTTATTACTGAATTTCATCTGGGACAAATAGCTTATGTTTTGGCTTTTGAACTCCTTTACCAAAGGTCTAAAGCAGTCCTCATAAGATCTAGAAATATCAAATCAAAAGGGACTAAGTGATTCCTTCATCAGACCAACTCTTCTGTCAATCGTTGAAAGTATTACTCTCAAACTCTGATTGTAAAGTTGTCTATTTCTCCCTTGAAATCTTTCAGATTTTTTAAAATTTTAAACTTCAGTTATTAGGTATATAAACATGTATGATTGTTGTGACTTCCTCTCCCTTTTAACATTATGAAATATGTCTCTATGTTTGGTAATACTAATTATTTTGAAGTCTATTTTATCTGATATTATTATTGTTACTTCAGCCTTCTGATACTTGTAAATCTTTTTCCTTTTACTCTCAATTTCTCTGTGTCTTTGTATTTAAATCTATCCATTTTGGATAGCATATATTGGGGTCTTATGGGTTTTTTTTTTAAATATTTGAACATAATCTTTGCCTTTTAACTTGAGTGCTTAACCCATTAACATTTACTATAAGATACATTCAGATTTACTTCTACTATTTTATTACTGGTTTTTATGATGGTCATCTTTTATTTTCTGGTCGTTATGATGTCCATCTTTCATTTTTTGATCGTCTGATCTCCCTTCCCTGCCTTCTTCTTAATTACTTGAATATATTTTTAGAATTCAGTTATTTCTTTATTAGCTTTTTACCTGTACCTCTTTGTATCATTGTTAAGTGGCTGTTCTATGGTTTACAGTGTATATCCTTAATAATGAATAATATATAGCAGTATACTTCAACTTTTGTAGCATTTTGTGTAAAATATAGAAAACTTGCGATCATATAATAGGTGCACTTATCCCCACTATCCTTTAATTACAATTGTCATCTGAATTAATATACATACAGATTAAAAATCCATAAATAATTTTATAATATTTGCTTTAAAGAGTAAATTATATTTTGAAGAAATTTTAAAAATAGGTTTTTTTATATTTACTTATAATTTAACATTTTTAATGCCATTTGTTTATGACCAAAGATTCAAGCTTTTCATGTGGTATAATTTCCTAGTTTCTCTTCAGCCTGAAGACCTTTTTTTTTTTTCATTAATAACATGATTTTGTAGTGTAGGTTTGATAGAAATAAATTTCCTTAGTTTTTCATTTAAATATGTATTTATTTGACATTAATTTTTGAAACATGTCTCACTCATTTTAAATTATGAGATGACAACTGTATTTATTTATTTATTTTTATCTCTGTAAATATTTCTTTTTCTTCCCTGCTCTCTTTGGTCTTCATGGGCTTCTGATGAGAAGTCTGTTCTTATTCAAATTATTACACCTCTAAAATAATATGTTATTTTCACTGAGTACTTTAAAATTTTCTCATGCTTCAGGCTTTGAAAATTTTGAGTATGATTATCTACAAAATATATTCTGAATTTGTCTTATTTGGCATTTGCTCAACTATTAAATTTAACATCTTGTTCATCTACCAAAAATGGTAGTTACAGTCATTATTTCTTCAAGCAGCTCTTCTGCCCCATTTTCTTTCTCTCCACTTCTGGGACCCAATTACCTATATGTTAAAACTTTTGACATTGCCCCATAGACTTCTTAGGCCCTCTTTGGTTGGTGAGAATTTTTAAAATCTCTCTCATCTTTTGATTTAGTGAAGTCTATTGACAGATTTTCAAGTTCACTGGCTGTTTTCTCTTTCATCCCCTTTCTCTTACTAAGCTTACCCAGTGATTTTATTTCAAATGTTTATTTATTTCAGTTCTAACATTTCACTTTCTTTTTTACGTTGTCTGTATCTTTGCTGAGATTTTATACTTTCATGCATTACAAATGCATTTTTATTTACCTTGAAGAACAAAGTTATAAGAGGTGCTTTACTAGCCTCATACGATAATTCTAGCCTCTGCACCATCCTGATTGGCATCTGTTCATTATTAATACCTCGGTATTGGGTCACATTTGCAACCTTTCTATATTGAGTAATTTTGAATTGCATCCTGGATATCATGAGTGTTATGCTGAATATATTCTGGATTCTGTTCTATTTTACCTCCAACAGATTATTGAAGGTTTTTATTTTAGCAGGCAATTTACTTACTGTCACACATATAGTGCATTGTGGCTCACATCTCACTTTTTTGTAATTTTTAGTTGTAAGTTGCTTTAATTTTGCCCACCATCCCCCATTCACCCCATGAATGGTCCCAGTGGTCAACCAGGAACTTACCTTGAGTTTATGCACTGAATTAAGGGTTCCTTTTTCCTGGTCTCTCCTGTCTTTGACTCTTTAGGAGCCATTGTTACCCCAGAGCGCCATCACCTATTTTTTTTGTTTTGTTTTTGATGAGAAGTCATTTTTAACCTATCTCCACTACAGCAGCAGCTATCTTAAGGATAAATCACCAATAAAATAGGGATTTTTCACTATGCTGCCCCAAGTTTTGATTCCCCTTTAGAAACTCCCTGCTTGGTTCATCCTCCAAAGCCCTCAGCTAGTTGTGTTTTTGATTTTATCCAGCATTTAGTTATCTGTGTAAGGATTGTTTTTTTAAGAGCTTACTCTTCAGTTTCAAACACCCAAACTTCCTGTTCAATAATTTTTGAAAAACTAAGATGGTAATGTAATAACTTTCTCTCAAATGAATAAGTATTTTAATGGATTTTCTAAAATCCATTAAAATACATACTTTGGAAAAGAACAATAAAATTTTTTCTTAAAATTTTTATTTACATATCAATTGAATGTGTTAGCTGATTTCCATGTATATATGGAAAATCAGAGAACTAAATTCTTCAGGTAATCTATTTTTGCACATCTTTGGGAAAAAGATTTCTGTTTGATTGCCTCTAAAGCATAGCTCATTCACATTTAATTATCTTAAGAATAGGCCACTTGTAACATTAATCCTCAAAGCTGAATTTATAATTTGTAAGAGATGGCAACTTTGAAGTTGACATTTCTTTTATATCAATGAGATTGCAGCTGCAGATGAAGTGCAAATGGCAAATTATGCAAAATAAAATAATCACGAGGGGAAACTTCAGTTGAATATTTCTGTTTGATTAATAATCTATCAGCAGATACCATCTAATTTAAATTTGCACAAAAGCATAACTGCTGTTGAAAAATTGCTGCTGTTTAATGGGGATACCAATTCACATTTCTTTCCCTCCTCCTCTTTGTGTAGCCAACGATTGCAGTTACTTGGTTTTGAATTGGGCTTTTTAGAATTAATGCCTTGAAAATAGAAAAATAATAAAAAGCTTTACTTCGTCCTTTTATGCCTCTTCACCTGCTTATCATCTTCAAGTCTTTTCTAGGTCCTATGAGACTAGAATCATTATTCAGTTTTGCCCAGTTACCTACTTCTTAAAAGAGAAATGTCATTCAGATTCTTTAAACTATAGCTGATATTCATTGTTCCAGTTTGTCAAAGACCACCTTAAAGTGGTAACTAGAATTGAAAAGATAATTTATTTAAGTAAGCGTGATGAATCTAACTTTTCTCATTATCTGGACTTTAAAATGTCATTAAGCTTTCCTAAGATTCAATTAGGTTTCTTTGTTTTTTAAGGGGTTGGTTTCTTTATGCGTTTTGTTTCTGTAGCAACCCTATCACTCTTGTAACAGCACAACACAAACACCAGTTACCCAAATATAAAAACATAATTAAAAGCTATGCCTTTTTCACATCAAATACTGCCAAGTCTGGGATGTATTACCTGATTGTGTAACATAGATAAATACCTTAAATGCATTGTTATTGAAATTGACCACAGTGATAAAATTTGACCACTTGACAGAAATTCTACCCTATTAAAGAGTGATCTTTAGAGAGAAAAGAAAAAAAAATATTACTTGGGTTAATGAGCTTGGATGTGCATTTAGAAGGTCTAATTCCCAACTAGTTGAATAACAATAATTGTATAACTTTCTTTTTTTTAATTGAGAAGGAGTCTTCCTCTGTTGCCAGGCTGGAGTGCAGTGGCGCGACCTCAGCTCACTGCAATCTCCACCTCCCGGATTCAAGTGATTCCCCTGCCTCAGCCTCCCGAGTAGCTGGCATTACAGGTACGCACCACCATGCCTGGCTAATTTTTTTTTTTTTTTTTGTACTTCAATAGAGACGGAGTTTCACTATATTGGCCCAGATGGTCTCAATCTTCTGACCTTGTGATCCGCCTGCCTTGGCCTCCCAAAGTGCTGGGATTACAGGCGTGAGCCACCGCGCCCAGCCAATTGTGTAACTTTCAACAACTCATTTGACCTCTAAAATTTCTGTTTCTTTAATTGTAAAATTCGATTTTTAAATTAAATCACCTGTATCTTCTCTTTTATTCTAAAAATAGACATTTTCATGAATAAAACCCCACATTGTAAGCAGAAACTTAACAGTCTCTAAGTAAAAGTCTGTTTGTCAATAGGTCTGAGTACTCCAGGCAATGATGATTCTATGATTACCTTCACCTGGATGTTTCCAGAGATCAAAGAACTATCAGTCTCTGTCCTGAAGAATCTGATTATCTTTATACAAGGACAGAGTTATACATTAAAAAAGATAATGAATGGTTTAAAAAAATGCTAGAACACATTTCCCAAGTAAATGTGCATTTTTAGCACAGAATCTTTTAAAGACCTTCAATCAAATTTATATCACATTAGTCAATTTCAACCCCATATTTTCTATTTATCTTTACTTCTGTGTCCTATAAGGGAAATGATACCATTCAACATTCAAAAGCATCGTCTAAAAAAATTATTTTTTTAGTATTTCTACTTGCTCTTTGGAGTCACATAAATTTCTTCCTTTATTTTTTCATTCTTCTCTTTCATGTAAAGTTGCCGATTTTATAATACTGAGATTTCATAAAAGAAAAAGACCTTCCTCTCAGACAAATGTTCTATGTGAGGAAAAAACTACACCTGTTTGCAAGGTGACATTTCTTTGAGGGGTCACTCATGGCACAGCCTGGGGATACACAGACCATGGGCCAACATCTGTGGGGAACTCAGAGCTTTGCTAATTGCATTCATCATATTTGCTGGGGATTCACTTAGTGCTCTGAAAAAGCCAGATAATTACTGGTTATTTAAAAAATTATTTTGAAAGAAATACACATAAAGCATATCCCTCTCTTAATTCCTTGAAATAATTTCCCAAAAGTAAATAATTATTTTTAAATAAGTTAAAAGTAAATTTAAGAGAACTGAAAATTATTAAGGTTCTTGATTCTTGATGCTTATTGGCATGTTACCTTCAGAAAGTTGGTGCATTTGCCATTCTACCTGACGTTCTACCTGACATGTTTAAGTGTCATAGTTCTCTTTATCCTTGTCAACATGCTGAATGTTATCATTTAAAAAATAAATAAACCTGTGTGTGTGTGTGTGTGTGTGTGTGTGTGTAGTCATCTGCAAGTTGAATGTGTTCTTTGGAGAAAAAAAAGGTCTATGTTTGAGTCAAAAATTCCATCATCAAGACACAGCTTGTGGTCTCATATTTCCTTCAGCTGGTGACAAGCATCTGTGAATTGTGACTTGGAACAGACGTGCGCACACACACACCCCGCACCCCCCCACCGCCACAAAACCCAACTCTAGTCTTCATGATAGTAGCAGTGACCAGGAGAGTAGGACAGATCTGTTTTCGCAGCTTTCTCTGCACTCCCCAGTGTCTAGAGAGGAAAGTAAGCAAGGGTGTAAGCTCATGCCCTGGTATAACGTTTGGGCATAACAGAGCTGGGCTGGAATTTGGCCTCTTCACTACCGTGTGTTTTTGTTGTTTTTTTTTTTTTTTATTTCTTGACAGCTCTAACCACGTAAACCTAATAGCAGAGAAAAGGAGTAAGTGTCAGCCCTGCCATGTACAATGCTGACACATTTTAGAAGCAACCCTTTGTTCAAAATAAATCTTAACCATTTTAGAGCAGTGCTATTTCTTCACTGGAATTTGGATCAGAAAACAAATCCAGTCCACTGACAAGATGTGAGATAAACAAAAGAGTTTCTTTATTCTGTAAGATAAAATATTTATGAGATGATTTTTATCAGAAGGCACTTAATATCTAGCAATCTTTACAGACTCTATGCTTGCTGCAGAGTTATCTATGCAAAATTTAAACTAAGGGAAACCTAGGTGTTTACATCTTAAGAAAGACATACATTTCAACCAACAGAACGTGTGTTATAGAGATGTGTTTTATATAAGTAGAGTGGTAAACATACCTTAGGCTAAAGGAGAAAAAACGATAGGGACATGCTGGAAGCTGAATAAACCTTCCTTCTAGCTGTTTTTGTTTGTTTGTTTTTGTTTTTTTTTTTAAGATGGTAGCTTTTGAGACAGTGCTATCTTTCAGGATATTCAGATTCCCTTTCAAACAAATCAATATTCTGTGACCTGATTGCATGTTTTGTTAAGTTGGGTGATGACAGTGGATTCTTAGGGTTGTCCTCCTGAGAGAGTAGCCCCAACTCTATTTTCAGAGTTTTTCTATTCTCTAGTCTTTGTATATGCCACAGACATCTGGTCTCTGAGTCCTCAGTCTTATAACAATAGATCTTAAGCTTTGTTATCTAAAAAACTCTGCAGCTTCTGATTTGAAACCAAGCTGCCTAACTATAATTCTCATATCTGTTATTTCTTCTAAGATCTCAGAGGAATGCTCTCAACCTGGACTATTTTAGCTCATTCAATAGAACATAACAGCAATCTCTGAGCCTGAGCTGGTTAGCCAACACAGTTCTGTTCTGTAATTGCTATCATGGTTCACAACTAGTGTCTCTTTTCTTCAAGAAACTGTCACTCAGATTTACCCTACCTTCTTCACCTAAATACAATTTTTTAGATCATAACCTAAATCTAAGCCTTTTTCATTTCACAACCCTACATCTGCAAGGTTCTTTTAATTATACTCTGTCTTCCAATTTTCTAATATCGACAATATAGCCTTGCATACTTTTCATAAGGTCATTTGCTTTTTGAAAACGTTAAGTAGCCACCTCCTTCTTACTATACTGCAAAAACTCCTATGTAAGACTGTTAAGGCCATTTAAAATCTGCACATCTCCAATTTCTTCTCTCGTACTTACCACAAGAATTTAAGAAAACATTAATTACCCAATGATTTATGATATTTTCAGTTGCATTTTACTCTAATTTGATATATCTTTATGAGCCATTGCTAATTTGTTATAACTTATTGCATAAAGAGAGTTTGATAGAGGATTTCATGATCTCCCAACAAAATATGAAGATAGGTAGATGATAGCAAAGTTACAGGGAAAACAATCTCCAGTATTCACCTGATCTATAGGACTAGGTCATGGAATACTTTTACATAAAGAAATTTGGAGATTGTCTTTTTTGGCAAATAATGATTAACATGCATTTTTTTGGATGGAATCAATTTTTGAGATGCCACAAGGGTTATATAATTTAATGCTGATAAGAAACATAATACTTTCAATGTTTCTCTCATTTTGAAAATGACAAGACTGAGCTAGAGAGAATACATATATCATAATTTTTCTAAGATGAACAAAAAGATCAAAATTTTAAACTCTTACCACCCCAGGCTATCTCTGTAAATGCTCTTTTTAATTTATTACCTTCTTTTGGTATATATTTCCCCAGTTTTGTATGATTTGCAGCTTTTTAAAATATTCTGATTCTTCCCATTCCAAGCAAAGGAGAAGTGCATTTTTCTCCAGAATGTAAGGGAAGTGCTTGGCATTTGATCTTAATTTCGCCTTTTTTTCAGTGTAGAATGAACTGCAGATAAGAGGGGTGGAAAGAAGAAAAAGGTGAAAAGGCCAACATGAGCAAATTTCTATTAATTGTCAGATCATGACATATTCCAGCCAAGAATGTTCCTATCTTCTTATCAACAAAAGTAAAATTTACTCTCTCTCTGTTTGTTTTTTTTTTTTGTAAAAATAGAAACCTCTGACTTGCCTTTTAAGCTCAAAATCAAACATTTCTGGAGCACCTAGTATGTGAGAAGATCATTTTCTCTACCAAACATCTTCCCAATAATATTATGAATGCAATGTATTATGCAGAATTGTCAAATAAACTTTTAACAAGTTATGTATCTGATCCAAATTCACAAAGAAATCTAAACTCCAAGTTATCATGACTTCAAACTTCTATGCCTTTGATATTTTATGTATCACTAGATGTTGTGTCTTTCAAACTCCTAATGTAGAATTGTTGGTAAAATGAAGCTCTCTAGCGAAATTTAAATTGACCTACGAGTTAATAAAAATGTGCTAATTTCTAATGCAAAATTTTATTTAGCATTTTTTAATAACTAAAACATTCTTATTGATATTTGCTCACAAAATTAATATTTTATTGTCTAAAAATAAATTGCTCAGTAATGTTTGTTTTTAAGCGTTGATAATAATTTGAGGTGGAGTCTTAATTCTTGAGAGAAAAACTTGTTCTTAAAATCCTGCAGGGCAACCTCAAGCATTAGACGTTTATTTCTCAATATGTTCTTTTGCCTTTTTTAAATGAAATTGCCAAAAAAAAGAATAGATTCAAATTTAAACTAAAAGTCTAGAAGCTAAAACCAAGCTAAATGAAATAACACTACATTAAAAATACAAGTAGTTGAAAATGTGCTATATTTTCTTGTCCACTTCATCCTGTGTAACTTGTCACTGAGCACCCATTAATTTCTTTTAAATTGTTTCTTTCACTTTCCTCTTGAGAGCTGGAGTGTTGAATCTAGCAGCAGATCACAGCTACTTATAAACACTTGGCTGAAGGACTCTCAAATTCTCTGCAAGATTTTGAGTAAAGTGAACCTAGAATTCTGAAGGGACTCCCTTTAGGCAGTAAGGAAAGAGCGTTCATCTATTCCTTAGACTTGTTCCTGCTTTCACAGAAGTCAAAGTTAAAAACACACGGTATGAATACCAGTACTATATTCCTGGACTGATTATCAAGGAGGTGTCCTCTTTCGTGGTCAGAGGCTAATATAAGCACTCCTACAACAAAAGCAGGGAGCTTTGTTTCTATTTTCTTAGCCCATAACAATCTTTGTCCTTTATTGATATGGGAGATAAAAAGTGGTGACAATATCAGACAAAAGGAAAGAAAAGAATGCGAACTTTCATTTTTCCTCTCCTGCCTTGATGAGAAGCAGTCAAATGCAACCAAATGCCCTTGGCCATGTGAGGTTGGGATATCTCTTAATTAGTCTGCAACTCCAAACTCTCAAAAGGTAGGGAAGGCAAGAGTTCTAGGAAGAAAAACCAAATACTCACAGACAATTAAAAACTAAAGCCTAATAGTTGATTAATGAAATGATGTCAGCCTACATGAAGTGCCCTTATGGCTTTGTACGAATCCCTTACACTGTCTTAATAACTTGGATACTGATGTCAAAGAAGGAGTGCTTATCATTTTTGGCAAAGGTGTAACTATGAGAGACAGAGTTAATATATTTGAAAAAATAATGCAAGTTTAATTCCAACATTTAATAATGTAAGAAATTAGATGTTTTCTCACAAGATAAATTTAACATAGGTATAAAAGTGAACATATGAAAGCACACATATTTACACAAATATATAGGGAGAGATGCTACTTAACAACTGTTTATGTACAAAAAATACATGAGCATTTTTGTTATTTTTAGCACAACACCAGTCAATAGCATTATGTGGCTACTGAAAGCATTATCCTATGATTTTAGTTAGCACTTTCAGAAATTGTGCTAAAGTAAAACAAGAAAATTGTTCTATTGCATTCTATCTTATATCCTTTAGCACTTATTATAACTCAGTATTAATTCATTTTTTACTTATTTAATGTGAATCTGTTCCATTAGATTGTATGCTTCATATCACACATGTTTTATTCACTAATCCTTGTTCAACCAATGCCTACTACAGTACATGGTCCAAAATGTATGTCTTTGGTGTTTTATATATAGTATATTAGGAAAATTTGGTGGGGTAATGTAAAGGAAGTAGAGGCCTGGGTGGAAATGACATACATTATATCCCAGGAAACAGGCCCAGAATCAATATGTAGAAACCATAGAATGATTAACTTAAAGTCTTAAAGATTAATTTTAGAATACTTAGAATATGTTGTAACTATTCTAAAGTTTTTAAGTAGTCCAAAATGGAGTAGACTAGACTTCTGTTTAAACATGGTGGAATAATAATACTTTTCTTTCTATGGCCTGAGAGACACCAAGTCAGCTGAGGGCACAAGCACTAACAAAACGGAGAAAGTGATGATTAAATCCTTATTCTGGCTGGGCGCAATGGCTCATGCCTGTAATCTGAGCACTTTGAGAGGCCGAGGTGGCAGATCACTTGAGGTCAGGAGTTTAAGAGCAGTCTGACCAACATGGTGAAACCCCATCTCTACTAAAAATACAAAAATATTAGCCGGGCATGGTGGTGCGGGCCTATAATCCCAGCTATTCAGGAGGCTGAGGCATGAGAATTGCTTGTATCCGGGAAGCAGAAGCTGTAGTGAGCCAAGATTGTGTTGCTGTACTCCAGCCTGGGAGACAGAGCAAGACACCATCTCAAACAACAATAAGAATAACAATAACAACAAAAAACCAAAAAATACCCTGCCTGCCAACCATACTCTGTCATGAAGAAAACTGGAAGGCTTTTATCCAAAAATGGGACAAACCAAGAGAAAAGATACGACACTGGCATGTAGTTGTTCCAAATAAAATGAGGACAATTATTTGGAACAACTAATGTTGTTCTGGTCACTCTATAGCAAGGGTCATCATTCCTCAAACTATGTGATAAGAAGTTCCAATAAGCCTTTAGCATCTCTTTCTTAAATATTAATGGATATTCAGTGATGATCAGATATGTGAGCAGAGCTTCTAACATGAAAGGAACAATAGTAAGAAAACTAAAGAAATAGAACATGAAAGTGGGGAGTATAAGAAGAAAAATATTAATATCCAAAATGAAATATTTGAAATTCTTTTGTTAATGACAAGATGATATCAAAAGGAACATAGAATCCATATAAATTGTATTAGACAAAGTTGAAGACATTGAAAAAGAACAAAAAGACTTAGATATATAATATAAAAGGAGAAATATTAAACAAATAGAAGATCAATTCATAAAGACCAAGACAAATTCCAGGAAGAAAGAACAGAGAAACTGGGAAAGAAACAATCCATGAGCAATAGATGGAGAAAAAGAAAATGATTTTTGCCAGGGCACATCCTTATGAAATTCCCAGATGTAGAAAATAAACTATTCCAAAGAAGAATCAACAGATTTGAAAACAGAGGATAGAATCTCAGAAAGGGTCTCATAATGGCAGTACTAGACTGAACTAGAAATACCATTTGACCCAGCCATCCCATTACTGGGTATATACCCAAAGGACTATAAATCATGCTGCTATAAAGACACATGCACACGTATGTTTATTGCGGCACTATTCACAATAGCAAAGAGTTGGAACCAACCGAAATGTCCAACAACGATTGGCTGGATTAAGAAAATGTGGCACATATACACCATGGAATACTATGCAGCCATAAAAAATGATGAGTTCGTGTCCTTTGTAGGGACATGGATGAAACTGGAAAACATCATTCTCAGTAAACTATCGCAAGGACAAAAAACCAAACACCGCATGTTCTCTCTCATAGGTGGGAATTGAACAATGAGAACTCATGGACACAGGAAGGGGAACATCACACTCTGGGGACTGTTGTGGGGTGGGGGGAGGGGGGAGGGACAGCATTAGGGGATACACCTAATGCTAAATGACGAGTTAATGGGTGCAGGAAATCAACATGGCACATGGATACATATGTAACAAACCTGCACATTGTGCACATGTACCCTAAAACCCTAAAGTATAATAAAAAAAAAAATAAATAAATAAATAAAAAAAAAGAAGACATTAAATAAGCATCTTCAAAATACTGAGGCAAAATAATTAGCAAGCTAGTGAACCATATCTGGCCAGCAGAGCTTATTAGAATGAAGACATCTTCAGACACACAAGATCTCAAAACAATAACTTTCTCAGGAAACTACTAGACAATATGTTGCAGAACAAAAAAAAGGATGAAAATCACAATGAAAATTAATATGAGATTGATGTCTAGGAATCAGAGGATCCATCACAGGAGAGATGAAAAAAGAGTCATCAGGAAAATAGTGAAGGGATATTCCAGGATTCCATTTTTTAGCAGTCCCAGATAGTAACTAACCCAGATAAAATGAAGAGAATCGTAAGCTCTCACAGCAAAGTGTTCAAGCTAAAAATAAGTCTAAATAAATAAATAAATACCTCCCTTCTCCCCCACCGACAAAAAAAAAAAAATCCTCCTAAAATACCAGACCCTACTGTGACATTTCCATTTCCCTGGTAGAGTTTGGGAATAAATTAGTTGTCATTACAGAGAATAGTAAGAAAAAATTTCAGGAAGAATGAGTCATTAACCTTAGTGAAACCAATATTGTATCAAGTAAAACAATGTAATTAATGGCTCAGCTGTGAATAATATTTATAAGGTCATGAATAGTGAAACTACTGAAAACTGATTAATTTTAAAAACTGAAATATACCATATTGAATGGTTGGAATGAATAGTTAAGAGCTACACCATCATTTCCATTAATGAGTAATTAATACAGAATATCTAAAATTATAAAATCAAGAATTGATGTATAACAGTTATCAATTGCAGAATATTCAAACGTTTTGTAGCTTAAAATATTAAGTATTTATTATCTTACATAGTTTCTGTGGTCAAAAACATGGTAATGGCTTCAGTGTGTGAATTGAGCCTCTCATGAGGTTAAGGTTAGGATGCCAGCCAAGCCTGCAGTCAGTAAGGCTTGACTGGTACTCAAGCATCTGTTTTCAAAGTGACTCAGTCACATGGATGGCAAGCAGATACTACCGTTGGCAGGAGGTCTCAGTTCCCCCCACCCCGCCTTGGACCTTACCTGCTTAAGACTCAAGATACGGCAGCTGCATTTCCCCAGAGTAAATGATTCAAGAAAGGGCCTGCAATAGGGAAATGTCTTCTATTACTAGTCTTAGAGGCTACAAGTTGTTATATTCACAATATACTATTAGTTACTGAGATCAACCTTATTCATCATGGGAGAGGACTTGACGTGGGTAACTTACCATGGGGAACGAAGGATGATATGGGCCAGCTTGAAGGCTATGTACCACAAGCAGTGTAAGAGTTTGTGTGTGTGTGTGTGTGTGTGTGTGTGTGTGTGTGTGTGTGTTTTCAACATGAAGTAAATTTTAAAACCATTCCCATTACAGATATAAAAGAGCTACATGGGCAGAGACCCCAGTACTTTTAAAAGAACTGTTTTATAATTATCCATGTGAATGAAACTACATGTCTGGGACCTTCTTCTTTTCCTGAAATGCTTGTAAATATTGGGCAGCTTAATTAGTTTACTTTGTTATTATTGTAAGAGATCTTGAGTAACCTGACAATAGACTATATGTGCTCTTTAAATTCTCTATGTCTGCTCTCCAGTAACACTACCTTGGTGCAGGCAGAAGTGAGTACTTCTTTTGTATTATTATTTTGAAAAGAAAAGAAAATCAGTAAACAATAGTATCCAAAATGAATATCTTTAGGAATAACCCTTCTTAGTAGACCATTGATATTCTTCGGCATTTCAGGAAATTAATCCACCCACTTGATAATGGTTGAAAATTGGTATCTTAAGACACAGTTGTTTTCCCAACATATCGATATTATATCAGATTGATGTAGCTTGCATTCTCCCAGTAAAAAGGAAATAGAATTTAAATAAAAGCTGGATTGTGCGACTAATACTCTGGAATTGTAGTGCATTTTTAAAAATCTTCATGCAGGAAATGAAAGAGAAAAAAAGAATCCAGATCCTAACTTTTCAGTAGAAGAGTGAAATGTAAAATGATTACAGAAAATAGATTATTTTCAAATTTGCATTCTGCACTTTTGAAGAAGAGCGTATTTTCCTCCTGGATACATAATTTGGAAACACATTTCAAAAACCGAATCTTAATCTATGCAATGAACATATCAAAAAGTAAATTAATATCTTCAAGGGAATGAAATATCATTATTAGAGAAGCACACTCTAGCACCACAGTAATTATGGCTTTGCCAACATTCCTGTGCAAAGTCTGATTCTGAAACATTTTTTTCTTACCCCACACAGCCTTGTTTATGTCAGAATTTAGTGTTTACCCCAAACCTCAAATACGAGTTGACCTATTTTTTTTACTTCATTAAGTGAAACTTTTTAGGACTATATGACTTTCTAACTTCCTCCAAAAATATGTGTGGTTCTGGATTTCCTCCATGCTTCCTTCACTGTAGCTTACAGGTGAGAATGTTATAGAATTATTACATTTTAGAATCAAACTTTGAAACATGTTACTGAAGCCATATCATGATGGGGGAGCAATCTTGAAATATTTTTAAAGCACTAGTCTTGCAGTCAGAAGCTCTGTATTAGCCTACCTACTTACTAGTAGGGTTGCCTTGATGAAGTCACTTCATTTTCTGAAATACTTCTCTCTCTCTCAAAAATCTTTGAAATGGAAGCAACAAACTCAATGACTTTTAAGATCGTTGTAACCTCCAATGTTACTCAAGTCTGAATAAAGAGATAAAGTGAGAAACAAATCTAGAATACACATCTCCTAACTCCCAGTTTGGCATATTCACAAATATTAGATTTATGATGATTAGTGAGAAAATGTAACTATTCCAAATACATTTCTAGGTATGTGAGATATATTACAATATGGAAGGAAAATGGTACCAAATTGTGGCTCTTCCCTATGGCCCTCATCAGGAAACTATTCTGAAATAACAGGACATGTGTCTAACCAAATTCATATTTTTATATGCTCATCAGCTTTTAACTATGTACTTGATTTGATCTATTCTTAATGTCACCAAATTAACATCTTGAGGAAGCATGAAATTTTCCAAAAAGAATCTATAAGCACTTGGTGGCTATTTGCCAGAAATATTCCTCCTGGACAAAAGATGGAAAGCCATTCTGGAAAGCAAGAGTGTTTTATTAGAATACAGCAGTGCTTTAGTTTAATGTGATCATTACTCTTGTAAGTTTCTGATCAACTATTTGCAGGATGGTTTTACAAATATGGTTTGACTAACCTCAAGCCTTATTTTTGGCATGTGAAATCTACTAAAAAATGCAACATTATTATTTCATTTACATATTTCTTCCACATGTATAACGAAGTAGAATGTATCTCCCTCGTTGTTACCAGAAACCTCTAATATAGTGACATGTTCTGCCAAAACGTAATAAATGAGAAAGCATATGCTTTGCAGGCAGACATACTGGGTATTTGGAATCTCATTTTTGCACTTCTTAGCTATTATGCTCCTGGGCAAGATATTTAATGTCTCTGAGCCTCAGTTCCTTCCTCTGTGAAATGAGACTAATAATACTGCTCTCAGAAAGCTGTATTGATATATATTCTAACTATATATGTGAAATTACATAAAATTATGAAATAGAGATAGTGGCATATTTAGCTCCGTTAGATGCATTAAAATGCTAAACACCTGTATCATTTTTTGGACCAGTTTTCATTCAATCACAATAAAATCATGACAACTGGTAACTTTAGGAATAATCTGACCACTAGGCAGAGTTGATAAATCAATTGTATAAAATGGTACATAAATCAAAGCCTATGTTTCTCCTTTTAATGCCTGTAGCCACAACTACTACATGACCTTCGTACTTTACTGCTGAGAGAATACATATTTAGACAAAAGCTCAAGGAGTTGCATTCTATTACGTAACATGCAGTGGTTTGTTTCTGTGACTGGCTGTGGAAGTGATTTCTAGGAGAGCCAGATGCTTGGATGCTGTTTTTATATAGATAGAAAGGGAATCCTTCCTTTATTGGATGTTCTTGGAATGCTATTGTGTGATTTGGTGCTTGACCAGGTGGGAGTCTCTTATTCATGAAGTTCAGAAAATTCCAGTGCTTAGCCAAGTCTCTACTAAATGCCCAGGATATACTTGAAGGTTAACACTGGCATAAAATATTAGTGTTTCCTGATCTTTATATGTGGATAGAATATCTTTTGGCCCTTGGTTTATACAGATTCTTGCATTATTCTCTCATGAGATCAGTTCTTGGCCTCAATACCCTTGAGTTCTTCAGGGCTACTTCCTCCAGCCTTTTTGTCTGACATCACTACTGCCTCTCCATGATGTAAAATCTGCACTATGATTCAGAGATCCCCCGCATATAGCAGAGTCACTCTTCCAATGTTTTCCTCTTTCTTTTTCACTTCAATTCCCACAAGCCGCCATCTTCAGCAAGTCTGTTGCCGACACGTTGAACAAATATTGCTAAGATGTATTTATTCTCTGAGACCCTTTTTCACTTAGAGTAAATATGTTACTGTCTCAGTTCATGTTCCAGCAAAATGCAGACTCTAAGGTATGGATTTCAGTACAAGTAGATTATTTCGGAGGTGATCTTAAGAAATACCAATGAGAAAGTGGGAAAGGGAAGAAAAGGTACAATAAAGGGTCCATTGGGAAACCTGCTAGCACTGTGGGCAACTGAGATTGAATCCTTTGGGGAGCACTGGAGAATACTTAACTGAGAGTGACTCCCATGCCTCTCCACAGGAGGGAAAATAGTACACTCAGTCCCTGATTTAAAGCTGATCCCAAAGGCATTAACTACCAATAATTCTGTAGACTGCTGATGGCAAGATCCCAAAAAGCATTGGGGCAGAGCAACACAGCTGTTCAGCTGGAATTCAGGGCATGCACTGAAATGGTAAGAGACAATGGGATAGGAGCAAATAACCAAAGTGTCTACCATAATCACCTTTAAAACATGCTTTATGCAGTTACAGATGGAAATTACTTTAGAGACCAGCTCTCAGCTTATGAGTCACAACAAGGTTACTGATAACGTTGTAAGTGGGATAATTCTTTATTGGGCAGAGTTAGCTCTGCACTTTGCAGGATCTACCACTAAGCACCAGTCAGACACCCAGTTATTTTGACTGCACAAATAACCATTTATATTTTCAAGTGCCCCTCTTTTGGTCAACATTTTCTCTGAGCACCACAATTTTATAGGGGAAGGAATTTTTTTTGATTTTGGTTTTTGAGACTGAGTCTCACTTTCTTGCCCAGGCTGGAGTGCAATGGCGCCATCTCAGCTCACTGCAACTTGTGCCTCCTGGGTTCAAGCAATTCTCCTGCCTCAGCCTCCTGAGTAGCTGGTATTATAGGCGTGTGCCACCACACCAGCTAATTTTTGTATTTTTGGTAGAAACGAGTTTTCATTATGTTGGCCAGGCTGGTCTCAAACTCCTGACCTCAGGTGATCCTCCCACCTTGGCCAGGCATAAACAACCATGCCTGGCTAGGGGAAGGAATTCTAACTTGGCAAGACTAAGTGACTTGCTAAAAGGCAATTGGCAACCAGTGTCCAGTCTCCAGAATTATCATATAGAGAGAACAGAAATCTTCTTTTTGAGGGAGATCATCTCTGAGATATTTTGTGCCTGGGTAGCAGTGAATCCTGGATACACAGAAATATAATATAATATTTGAGTGAAATAAGTATTAAATTAGTATGGGAGCTAAACAAATTGCCCTCAATTCCCTATCTGTGCATTTTTATCTGCTTTTAAATAATATAAATTATTATTACCTATGTCCACATGCAGAGGCAGAGGAAAAGAGAATCCCTTTAAAATGATTACAAGCCATCAAAATATTTGCAAGTAAAAACATATATTTTGGGGGACCTGCCTTGTTATTTTAAGTTTACATTATACCTACTTTAATTCCAGAATGTCATTACAAATGAAAAAAAAAAAAAGCTTGATTACCCGAGTAGCATCAGCTTTTTAACCAATGCACTCTCCTACTGCCTAGTTCCTTACAGCTGGATAAGTGGGTAACCTTTGTGTCCATAAGTTCTTAGGTAGATGGAATCTATTGGGAAAGGAAATCAATTTTACACATATACATACACATATTTTTAAATTTCAGACTTTTTATCTAAAATAGAAGCACGGATTTTGAGTCCCCCCAAAATGGATATTATTTGTCTCATTTGATGGACTTACTATAAATTCTAGAATGGCGGGATGTTATGAACGGCATCGCACATGCTACACAAACACAAATTCTGCTCTTATGATTACACCATTACAAAATAAATGTATTCTCAAGTAGCTGCAGTATTCTATTAAAATGTAGACACAAGCAGAATCATTTTTATTAAGAAAAAAAGCAGAGCAAAGCATTTAAAATATAAATAAAATATAAAAACAATTGCTTTCATATTAAATACAAAACTAGAGAGCACTGTTTCAAATTGGTAAGTCATATCTGTTTAATATCATTGCAATTATTTATGGGGATTAAGAAAATTAATGTCAAATCTAATATTTTCGAAAAATGGAAGACTCAATTAATTAACATGAACTAGACATTTCATCTTGGAAGCCTATTTCTTTTTCTTTCCAGAGGGAACCTAAATGGAGATTATATTAGAGAATTAAGTTTGACAGTTAATTTACGAAGAACTAATATTATAAGTATCAATTAAATAGAGGTGAGGGATACATGGAATTAGTTTGAGTTGTTAAACTGACCATTTCAAAAATTAGAAGTATTTTATCACTAATACAGGTTTGTGAAATTATTAGCAATTCTAAATTATTCAGATTTGCTTAAATTGAATGATTGTGATTTAGATGAATTAAGAAAGTTACTCAGTTTGTTTAAACTGCATAAGTTAACTTTAGTGTCCCCAATCTGGGACATTAGCTTCATTTTATTTCGGCTATGCCAAGATATCTTTGAGGCTCATATTCTGTACAACAGTGTGTACTATTGTAGAGAATGGGGATGGATAATAATAGTAAAATACCACTTTGTCAGTAAATAAATATTCATTTCATGAGAATTGTGTGCTAAGGAATTTACATGTATATTATCTCATTCAATTCTCAGAAAATCTATGTGATAGTTACCAGTATAGTTTTCCATTTTCCAAATGAGGTAACTGGGTCACAGAGAATTAAGCCTCGCAACCATGGTTATGCTGCTAGTATGTAAGGAATTTGCTTTAATACCCCAGTATTCCTACTCTAATCTAAGTCAGAATCTAGACATGCAGACCAATACAAATTCATTTCAACCTAAAAAAAAAAAACTCTCAAAGCACATTTCCAATTTTGCCAGCAGTTAGTTATTCATCTACAAAAGCTATTAGTCCGAGTTTGTAATATTAGCAAAAATTAATTTTCAGTCTTTTTCTTATTGATTGTCTTGGTAGCTTTTGACAAAGTTGGCCATAACCTCTCTCTGGACCCTACTGCACCTTGTCTTTCAGAGCAACAATACCCTTCTGGTTGACCTCTTATTCCTTTGACAGTTACTTCTCTGATTCCTTTAGAGGCATCTCTTTTAATTTCTAATAAATGCTGATGGTTTTTAGTGTGTTATTTTTATGATACATATTCCCCTTGGGAAATTGCTCATATTCAATCACCGTCTCATGCTACTGACTCCAGTGTAGACCGCTCTATGTTCAATCATCTACTGGAAACCACCATTGAAAGCTTGAGGTGCATAAAGTAGACTTATATTTTCTCAGACCTGCTCTCATACCCACTTACCCTCACTAGAAGTGCTCTTTACTCCTCCCTCTTTTTTACATATCCCCATGTTAAATTTCATTATTCAGTCTTGATTCATTGATTATTTATAATTTTATATTTTAGAATTTTTTTCAGGTGCTGGGGATACAATTATAGACATGATTAAGTATTATTTTCATGAGGCTTATACAGTAGTTACCCCCTTACCCATGGAGGATACATTCCAAGACCCCCAGTAAATGCTTAAAACCATGGATAGTACCAAACTCTGTATGTATGTATGTATATATATATATATGTGTGTGTGTTATGAAAACATGTGTACATATATATATATTTATGCATAACATGAATGAAGAACACATAACAAGAATGGAGCAATGCATTTAAAATATAAATAAAATATAAAAACATTACTTTCATATTAAATACATATATGTATGCATAACAATATCTTGGTAAACTATAGACTACATAAAGACAGTAACCCTATAAGATTATAATAAGATTTTTTACTATATGTTTTCTATGTTTAGGTATGTTTAGATATACAAATATTTGCCATTTTGTTACAATTGACCATAGCTTTTAGGACATTAACATACTGTCCTAGGACCCTAGGAGCAATAGGTCATACTACATAACCTAGGTGTGTAGTAGGCTAGACCACCTAGGTTTGTGTAAGTACACTCTATAATGTTTGCAAAACAAAATTGCCTGAAAACTAACTTCTCTGAATGTACCCCCATCATTAGGTAATGCATGACTGCGCTGTTTTTTCCTAAATGTCTATACCTGTGATAAAATTTAAAATATAAATTACACACAGTAAGAAATTAATCACAGTAACTAATAATAAAATAGAACTATTGTAACAATATACTGTAATAAAAACCATGTCAATGTGGTCTCTCTCTCTCATTTTATTGTACTTTACTCACCCTTCTTCAGATGACATGAAATTATAAGACACCTCTGTGATAAGATGAAGTGAGGTGAATGCTTTAGGCATTGTGACATAGCATTTAAAACATGAATTATTTCTGGACTTTTCCATTTAATATTAAGCTGCTGTTGACCTTAGGTAACTGAAACTGCAGAAAGCAAAACCAAGGATAAGGATGGTCTCCTGAAGAGTTAGGGTTGAGAAAACAAATCTGTAAAGAAACAAATAATATGCTTTATACTAGGGATGGGTGTTTTGAAAAAGCATAAAACAGATGAGTAAATAAAGAGTGAAAGGGCATAGCATTTTATCTAAAATATACATTGAGTACAATGTGTCAGTTGAGTGAACTCTCTTGGTTGCAAAAGTCATTAAAGCTCTTAGGAGTCATGAAAGCCTTCTGTGAGAAGGTGATTTTGGTCACAGTAATGGATGATGAAATGCTGGAATTAATGAAGAGTTGGTGAAAGAGACAAATAAGAGGGAAAACAAGTTTAAAGGTTCTGAGGAGTGAACAATTTGGCACTTCCCATGGTTTCATTTAACTGTAAGATTTGCTTCCGAAAATATTTCTCTCTTTGGTATCACTTGTCTTACTAGGTACTGCAGGCTCTGGGCTTTTTCTAAATCCAGTATTCACTAAGCAGTCAGAGTTTCTGGTTTATCTACACATACAAATCCGTTTATATGATTTCAGTGCTTATACCTTTCTAGATTTCCATGTACAACTGTGCACTGCAAAACACTAAGGGATATCATTCACTTAGACTAGGATGTGAACAGTACTCCATGTAGTTGTATGACATGCCCTAAATTCCCTGCCTTTGATAGTGGGAGGAAGTAGAAATCCTTTGACAATTATTTTGCTCTTGATCTAGGATATACCCTTTGCTGGAGTCTGATTTCTTATAATTTTCTACTACTATATTTATGCTACATTGTGGTAGTTTATGGTTCTGTTACCCTAATTCCCTTCCTCCTCCCTGTAATGACTTCCTTTTCTGGTTAACACCTGTTCATTCTTTGAACGTCAGCTCAGATACAACCTACGTGGAGCAGACTTGCCAAGTCTAGATTAAATACCTGTAGCGCAACACTGCCAAATTGAGAGACATTTGTCTCTCAATTTTCCATATCATTTGTAGTTCTTTTTTTTTTTTTTTTTTTTTTTTTTTTTTTTTTTTTTTTTTTTTTTTTTTTAAGACAGAGTCTTGCTCTGTCCCCCAGGCTGGAATGCAGTAGCGTGATCTTGGCTCACTGCCTCAGCCTCCCAAGTAGCTGGGACTACAGGTGCGTGCCACCACACCCTGCTAATTTTGTATTTTTTATAGAGTTGGGATTTCATCGTGTTAGCCAGGATGGTCTTGATCTCCTGACCTCATGATCCGCCCGCTTCTGCCTCCCAAAGTGCTGGGATTACAGATGTGAGCCACCGTGCCTGGCCCCATTTGTAGTTCTAAAATTCAAGTCTGGATATATTAGTTCCCCACTTAAAATACCTCATGTCTTCCCACTTTCTATAATAAAAAGTCTACTATCCTTCACATGACATTGCATGTATTTTAAATCTCCTTACAATTCTCGCATCTTTTTCTTGAGAGTCCCATTCTCAAGTATACACTTACAGTTTCCCTACTAGGCCAAGTGGTTCCCAGCATAGCTCTGTGTAACTCTCTGGAATTCTACAGCCACCTGCCCATCTCCAAAGGCTCAGTCAAGTGTCACATACACTGTGAGGCTTTTTCTGACCCAGGCATAGAACTGCCCTTCTCAGTGTCTCTGCTTTACTCTGTGTGGACTTCTATCACAACACCTATTATCATTTACTGAGTTTAGTCATTTGTTTTTCTGTCTTCTTTTGTAAACTCATGGAGGATGGGACTTTGTTTCTGAACAATGGAGACAGCTGGCACCTGAGAGTTGCTTATTTGACTAGATGAACGAGTGATTTAAAAAATTTGGGAAGGATATTGAGATGAACCCAATCGTGGTAATCATATTCCTAATAAACACAAACTGAGACAAAAGATTTATTCTGTGAATTTTGTTTTGCTCTCAGAATAAAGTAGAATCTCATTTCATATGTAGTATGTTGGAATGTTTTGCCATGGCTGCTATACTGATTGACATTGCTCACTGTTGTTCACTGCAATATACACCAGCTGTTTTTCAGCAGAATGAGTGGTACACCTTGAAAGCCAAGTCTTTCTTCCCGAACAGAGCACTGGGCCAGGCTCAAATCTGTCATCTAATCACTCACTGTGTGCTGAATACTAGTCTGCCTTTCCATGTGATCTTTCTACACTTTTTGCACACACACACATTATTTATGCTCAAAAGAATAATGTGTTATGAGAGTATAGTGAATTATGTTAGTTTCAAGAGATAAGACAGTCCACATTCAGAAACTTGTAGCTGTCATCTTCTAGTTTCCTCACTGGAAGTGTGGAGTAAGATTTGTGTAACATTAGTTCATCATTCTTCTCAGATTAGAAAATCTTACATGGTCATGTGGGAGAACAGGGCAAAACAAATGTCAAATGTTATGGCTAGAAATCAAGCCTGCAAATCACCATCAGTGGAAAGTTTGTCATATTTTATGGAGAAACCATAATTCTTAAATATCTGTACTAACAGTTCTGGTTGTGTTGATGCTTTGGACTGTCTAGAGAGTCACAATCTTCTGTCCATTAACTTGAAAGCATGACTTTTTAGTGTGTTCATTTCTCCATATTGGGTACAAGATTAGCAATATCTTGTTTTACCAGATACTTTCTCTATGATCATAGACATTTGCCTATTCTAATCAGATCCCTGCATAGTTATTTAGGTATCTTCCTTGAAGAATATAGTACTAAGGTGGAATGACCATATAATTTATTATCGAAGTTAGATAACTTTTTGACAGTGAAGAAAGCAGTATTCATAGTTACACCAGGATGACAGGCATAAATTGAAATACATGGTCAACATAGTTTATGGGAGACATGACTTTTAGGAGAAAATATTTCCAAATAACTCAAATTTTAAAAACCTCCAGAGACTTCAAACCCATTCTGAAAACATAATTTGCTGTTCATATTTCAAAATAACATGGTTATCACCTGGGGATAGAAAGATCATGACAACACTGATGCGTGCCATGAAATTCTTTCTGTACTTACATGAGGTTGTCAGGTCAAAACTCCAAATGCAGAAAAACATGCGGAGAATTGTAGTGCTTGAGCATCTCTTCTTGAATTAGAGCATAACAATTAACTTTTAAATCATTTTTGGATACCATTGCCAATGCATTTTATTTTGGATATCTTTTTAACTTAAGTGCTAGCTTTCAGAAGTGGAAAGAAGGATAAATACTGTAATTATCCTTCTATTATAAAATATTACATTTTTAATTACAGCAATTATTTAATGCATGATGTTTTACTTATGTTTGATAATAAATAGGCAATACTTTGTGATACACAGTTGACACAAGACAAATCTAAACAAAAAATAAGAACATGAGCCCCATTAATTTTATGGATTGTTTTTTAAACTGACTTTGCTTCTATGCAGGGCTTTCACTTTCTGTAAACACTTAAGGGATATTTTTTAATATTCTGTAAAGTAAATTTTAGAATGGAAAACATAACTCTGAGGTGTATTTTCAATCTGCATAATTTTTTTTCACAGAGGTGTAGAAAACATTTTACCTGTTATTAACAAAATTCTGTGTGTTTTTGGTTTGTTTGCTTGAGAGGGAGTTTCGCTCTTGGCACCCAGGCTGGAGTGCAATGGTGCGATCTCAGCTCACTGCAACCTCTGCCTCCCAGGTTCAAGCAATTCTCCCCTCAGATCCCCAAGTAGCTGGGATTACAGGTGCCTGCCACCATGCCTGGCCAATTTTTATATTTTTGGTAGAGACAGGGTTTCTCCATGTTGGCCAGGCTGGTCTCGAACTCCTGACCTCAGGTGGTCCACCCGTCTCAGCCTCCTAAAGTGCTGGGATTACAGGCATGAGCCACCATGCCCAGCCACAAATTTTGTGTTTTTAATAGCTTTATTGAGATATAATTTACATGCTATGAAGTTACTCATTTAAAGTATAAAATTTAATAGTTTTTAGTCCATTTATGGAGTTATGCATCATCATCCTAATCTTGTTATAAAACATTTTAACCATCTTCTCCCCAAAAAACCTTGATCACATTAGCAATCTCTCCCCATTCCCCCTGCTGTCCACCCTTCATGCAGCCTCCAGCCACAGACAAGCACTCATCAACTCTCTGTCTCTATATATTTGCCTCTTTGGAACATTTCACAAAAAATGGTATTATACAAAATATTGTCTTTTATATCTGGCTTCCTTCATTTAGTATATTTTTGAGATTCATAGGTGTCGTAGCATCTATCAGTACTTCATTTCTTTCACTGTCTAATAGTATTCCATTTCTTGGATATACCACATTTTATTTATTCATTCCTCAGTGGGATCTTTGGGTTGTTTCCATTTTTGACTCTTAATGCTGCCATCCAAGCAAAAGGTTTTTCAGTGTTTCGTTTTATTGTCTTTTTTTTTTTTTTTAACGTACGTTTTCTTTTCTCTTGGGTAGAATTCCACCTAGGAGGAAAGTTGCTGAGTCATATGGTAACTCTCTGTTTAACCTTTTGAAAAATTGCCAAACTATTTTCAAAATTTGCTGTACCATCTCACACTCCCATCAGCAATATCTGAGGATCCCAATTTCTCTACATACTTTCTAATACTTCTACATCTTTTTTTAATATAGGCATTTCACTGGATCACTAATGATAGTAGGCACTTCTGATTGTTTTTGTAAATAAAATGTTATTAGAACACAGCCACACCCATTCGTTTATTCTTTTTTTTTTTTTTTTTTGAGACAGAGTCTCGCTCTGTCGCCCAGGCTGGAGTGCAGTGGCTCGACCTCGGCTCACTGCAAGCTCCACCTCCCGGGCTCACGCCATTCTCCTGCCTCAGCCTCCCATGTAGCTGGGACTACAGGGGCTCACCCCCATGCCTGGCTAATTTTGTTTTGTATTTTTAGTAGAGACGGGGTTTCAACACGTTAGCCAGGATGGTCTCGATTTCCTGACCTTGTGATCCGCCCGCCTCGGCCTCCCAAAGTGCTGGGATTACAGGCCTGAACCACCGTGCCCAGCCCCAATCATTTATTCTTATTGTCTATGGGTATTTTTGTGGTATGATGGCAGAGTTGAACAACAGAGACAGCATGGCTCACAAATCCTAAAATATTTATTGTCTGACCCTTTACAGAAAAAGTTCACCAGCCTCTGCTTTAGCAAATCAAAAATTTACATTCTCAATCATGTTTTATTTACAAGTGATTTGCATATGTCAGGATGTTTAGTGAGCGATACAAGTGTATTTCATTGTATTTGGAGGGAATGATTGAAATGATTTTATACAGATAATGTTCTGAATTTGTGATTGGTGTTAAATTTCAATTTATCAATTTATTCATATTTATTTAACCAGTTTATTACATATATATTTATTCAGTATAGTTGTGAAAGTCTTATTATATGCCAGTGGCTGTGTTAGAATTTAAGGATAATGCAGTGAGGAGCAACAAGACCCTTGCCTTAACAGAGCTTACAATTTATGGAAAGACTGCCTCTTACTCTGAGGAAAGTGGGAGTCATCCGGTCTACAGTGGAGCTGAGGGCCTGAGGGAAGCTGGGGAATGGTGAATAAGACTTAGTGGAAAGAACTGTTAGAACAGATCACTGGTACAAGATCTATAGTTCCGAGGAGCAGATTCTCCTTTTTATATAATTTCTCAGAGCCTTTAACATATGAAATATGCATTGCATATCTCTAGCAAGATTTCCAAGGTACCTGAGCACCAGATCTCTTAGTCTGATGAAGTATTTAGGGCTCAACAAAACATTTTCTGAAAAAAAAATTACATAGAACATTGTTGGTCAAGAATTGTCAGATGAAAAGATTCATAAAAGACCCTAGAAACAAAACGAGATCATTTACTCAACATCTTTTTTTTTTCTAGTGCTACATGACCTTTTAGATCTTGAAATTTTTCTTGTGTAGATGTTAGGCCTGTAAATTAGTTATGGTAATGTCTTATTCAAAGGGTCTTTGAAGTTTAGTTTGTCCTTTATTGGATTCCTGTCTTTCATATTTGTCTTTCTAAAACACTTTAAGATCATGGAAAAGAAAGTTCAAGGAAAGATGATATAATAGATTATTCTTCCTTGGGCTCCAACACTTTTAAAGGGATTATTCCTTATCTTTTTGTTAAATTGACTTCTATAAATTTTTCAAAGTGAAGTGTTTTGGTTCTCAAAGGCTAGGAGTATCCTTTTATCTTCTTTTTCTACTCTCTCATATTTTCCTTCCTTGACAAATCATGGCTGAATAACAGTATCGAAATGTTATCATAATTCTTTGGCCAATCATTTTTGTCAAGCCCCCCAAAAGGCAAAAACAAGCACTGTTTAAAACGTTTAGTTTGGCAGCATGAGATAAATTGGAAGTGCAGAGAGTGAGCAACCTATGAGATCATCTGTCTGCTGCTACGTGCAGCCCATCACAATTCTAGACTGTTAGAAACTCAAGCTCAATTACTCACTTTGCTCTTCAGTTCCTGCATACTTTACATGAATAACTGCCCCACTCTGTAACTCAGATTCCTCAGCTGTATAATCAATGGAGTTAATAATACTTATTTCAGTCATTGTGAAGCACCAAGTAGATGGTTGGCATACAGTAAATATAGTTACCAACCTATAACATTGGTCTAAGGAATGAAGAAACATCTATTAGAAAGACAGCTTTTTAAATGAAAATACTAATAGTGCCCTGTAGAAAGATTTATCTTTCTTAGTACGTCACAGTTACCAGATGCAAAAATCAGCAAAATACAAAACACTTAATGAATATAGGTATCATGATATCATTATGATCATAAGGCAAAAAAGTAGAAGAGTTAGATGGGGTTATAACTGGTAAATCCTTACTTGAACGAGATGTCTAACATTTAGAGTGGAGTTCCCCTGGGTTTATTAAAGGTTAGTGTTCTCTATCTTCCCCAGGGAGAATTTTATAAATATATAAATAATGATATGATTTACATCTTTGGATAAATATATAAAGGCTATTTAATAAAAAAATATGTCTGACCTAAAGCTGGAAGGGATTGATAATACGTTGAATAGCAGAATGATGGCCATACCATATGGACAGATGATGTGATAAACCTAATTTATGAGCTTATTTTTTTTAAAGAAATGTGAGAAAGACCTTTTTTGGATTCCAAATATTATCTTCACAAATCTTTGAAATGGAAAATGTAAGTGTGGAAAAGACTCAAGTATTTAAAATTACTGTAATTGCAAAATAAGAGTTATAGTGTGCTAAGGAGATACTTCTGACAAAAACAGTCCAATATAATTATAGCCAGATCAAATTGATATGAAATATCTGCAACAGTGGACATTATTGACCTATTCAATTTTAGACTTCATTATTACAGTGTTAGATTCAGTGAAGCTACTCCGTTCTGAGGGTCAAAGATAAATGTTAAGGTATTCAAGATAAGTTAAATAGTTGTTGGTAGTTGTTGATAAAAGGATTAAGACATTAAGAATAGCGATGTAGTTTGGAAAATCAGCTACAAAAAATTATATCTGGAAGTATCTTTCAAAAACTAGCTTTGACATTTTTGTTCCTACAACCCCATGTTTAGGCATTTAACATGAAGGAATCACTCCTCACGTAAAAAGAATGCCTAGGGTTTTAAATTCCAGCATAGTTGTATAATGTTGAAAACTACCTAAGGTCCTCATTGAATAATTTATGTATAACCACTGGGTAGAATAGTATTTGGCCATAAAAAAGAATGAAGAAAATTTTCTCTGAACTGATATAAAATGATTAAGAAGATATATGTTGTAAAGTATAATTACAGTATTTTAACTTTTGTTTTACAAATAAGGAAAAATAAGAATGTATGTTTTTTTCTCTCTCTTGAGATATCTCTATATCTGTTTGTCTATTTGTCTGAATCTGTCTGTCTGCTTGGGTATACTTCCCTGGCCAAAAAGAAAAAAAAAACAGAAGTATAAACAGAAACTAAAAAATAGTTACCTATGTAAAGTAGATGAAAATGGGGTAGAGGGAATAAGGATCAGAATGTAAGTTCCTTGAAAGCAAGGAACTTGCTTTATATAGTAAACTCTTTATGCAGTTGATGTTTGAATTATAAAAATATCCTGTATATTCAAACAAACAAAATTAAAAGGATGAAAATATCAGTTGAATCAATCAGACACACATGATCTTAACCGAATATCAAATTATTTACTACCATACTGAGAAAATAATAATTTAAATAGCTTTTACTTGATTAATTAATTTGTCAATTAACATACTAATTAATCAACAAATTAAGATTATGAATTCAGGTAACATTATTCATAAAAAACTTCAAGCACATTTTTCTCTATCTTAAATTCATCCGACTATTCTATATTTCAGTATTACCATTTCCCCGTGATTTATACATGCTTAGAAAGGTAAATTCTAAAGTCTAATACAACTGCAAAAATATCATTAGCTGTTTTTTTTTTTTTTATAGTTGTATTGGTGTGGTCATTCTCACATTGTTTTCTGTATATATTGTATGAAAGAACTAGTGAGTAAATGCTTTAGCATGGTTGGAAGAAAGGAGGCACAAAATATGGAATGGGCATGTGTGGAAGAATGCTTTAGTGTTCGGTTTTCTTTAGAAGTATCAGTATAACCCTATTAGACATAGACACATACACATATTTAATACGAACTTCAAGCACATTTTTCATCCATCTTAAATTTATCTGACTATTCTATGTTTCAATATTACCATTTCTTCTTGATTAAAGGATGTCATTATGCCTGTCTGTGCATATAATGGACAGATATTGATTTCTAAATACCACTCACTAAACACACATTGAAAACTGGGAAACTTAAATGGCTGATTTCAGGTCTGCAACAAGAAAGAACAAATTGGGTTATGCTGGAAAGCAATGGCATACTCAATGGTTAATAGCATAAGGTTGAAAAGGCACAGATGCTCTGTATAGGGAATTTATTGAACACATTTGGGATATGTAGCATCAGTAAGAAAAATATAGAATAACATGTTGAATTAAAAAACACCCAAGAGTACATAGTAACACAAGAGATAAAACGAAAGACAAAAATGGCAGTTCTTTTAAAAAAGAATTATGTGATTTTATTAGCCCTACTTCACCCTGTCCGTGATAGAGGGATTCCTACTCTAGAGTTATATGGATGACAGAATATAACACCTGACACTGGGCAGATGAGATCAACTGCAGTTCATACACATGCATACTCACATATGACATACATATATGTACTCTCAGCCTAGGGGAGGAGAGCACCCCATGCCACAGAGGCCCACACAGGTTGCACTTGGGAACAAAGTGAATAACCAGGGACTGTAGACAGCAAGATTTATAGTGTCAACAGAGGGAAAGGCCCCTGGTACTCATGGGGGGATGTGATTGGTTTATTTATTTTTTTATTTTAAAATTTAATGTAATTTAAGTTCTGGGATACATGTGCAGGATGTGCAGGTTTGTTACATAGGTACATGCGTGCTATGGTGGTTTGCTGCACCTATCAACCCATCACGTAGGTATTAAGTCCTGTAAGCATTAGCTGTTTGTCCTAATGCTCTCCCTCCCCTCACCCCCTCAACGGGCCCTAGTGTGTGTTGTTCCCCGCCCTGTGTCAATGTGTTCTCATTGTTCAGATCCCACTTAGAAGTAAGAAGAGGCAGTGTTTTGTTTTCTGTTCCTACGTTAGTTTGCTGAGGATAATGGCTCCCAGCTCCATCCATGTCTCTGCAAAGACATGATCTCCTCCCTTTTTATGGCTGTATAACATTCCATGATGTATATATACCACATTTTCTTTATCCAGTCTATTATTGATGGACATTTAGGTTGATTTCATATCTTTGCTATTTGAATAGTGCTGCAATAAACGTACACATGCATGTATCCCAGTAATGGGATTGCTAGTCTAGTCAAATGCCATTTCTGGTTCTAGGTCTTTGAGGAATCGCCACACTGTCTTCCACAGTGGCTGAACTGATCTACATTTTCACCAACAGTGTAAAAGCATTCCTATCTCTCCACAGCTTCACCAGCATCTGTTCTTCCTTAAATTTTTTTTTTTTTTTTTTTTTTTTTGAGACGGAGTCTCGCTCTGTCACCCAGGCTGGAGTGCAGTGGCGCGATTTCGGCTCACTGCAAGCTCCCGCCTCCCGGGTTCACGCCATTCTCCTGCCTCAGCCTCTCCGAGTAGCTGGGACTACAGGCGCCCGCCACCACGTCCGGCTAATTTTTTGTGTTTTTAGTAGAGATGGGGTTTCACCGTGGTCTCGATTTCCTGACCTCATGATCCGCCTGCCTCGGCCTCCCAAATTGCTGGGATTACAAGCATGAGCCACCGCGCCTGGCCTTCTTAAATTTTTAATAATCACCATTCTGACTGGCGTGAGATGCTTCGCATTGTGGTTCTGATTTACATTTCTCAAAAGATCATTGATGTTAAGCTTTTTTTCATGCTTCTTGGCCACATAAATGTCTTCTTTTGAGAAGTGTCTGTTCATGTCCTTTCCCCACTTTTTAATGGTGTTATTTGTTTTGTTTCTTGTAAATTAACTTCCTTGTAAATTTTGGATATTAGACCCTTGTCAGATGGATAAATTGCAAAAATTTTCTCCCATTCTGTAGGTTGTCTGTTCAACTGATGATAGTTTCTTTTGCTGTGTGGAAGCTCTTTAGTTTAATTAGATCCCATTTGTTAATTTTTTCTTTTGTTGTAATTGTTTTTGCTGCTTTCATCATGAAATTTTTGCCTATGCCTACGTTCTGAATGGCATTGCCTGCATATCGTTCTAAGGTTTTCATAGTTTTGGGCTGTACATTTAAATCTTTAATCTGTCTTGAGTTAATTTTTGTATAAGGTGTAAGGAGGGATTCAGTTTCAATTTTCTGCATATGGCTAGCCAGTTCTCCCAGCACCATTTATTAAATAAGGAATCTTTTCCTCATTGCTTGTTTTTGTCAGGTTTGTTGAAGATCAAATGGTTGTAGATGTGTGGTGTTATTTTTGAGGCCTATGCTCTGTTCCATTGGTCTATATATCCGTTTTGGTACCAGTACCATGCTGTTTTGGTTACTGTAGCCTTGTAGTACGATTTGAAGTCAGGTAGCATGATGCCTCCAGCTTTGTTCTTCTTGCCCAGGATTGTCTTGGCTATGCGGGCTCTTTTTTGGTTCCATGTGAAGTTTAACGTAGTTTTTTTCCAATTCTGTGAAGAATGCCAATGGTAGTTTAATGGGAGGGAATAACATCAAATGTATAAATTATTTTGGGCTGTATGGCCATTTTCATAATATTGATTATACCTATCATTGAACATGGAATGTTTTTCCATTTGTCTGTGTCCTATCTTATTTCCTTGAGCCGTGGTTTGTAGTTTTCCTTGAAGAGGTCCTTCACTTCCCTTGTTAGCTGTATTCCTAGGTATTTTACTCTTTGTAGCAATTGTGAATGGGAGTTCATTTATGATTTTGCTCTCTGCTTGTCTATTATTGGCGTATAGGAAAGCTTATGATTTTTGCTCGTTGATTTTGTATCCTGAGACTTTGCTGAAGTTGCTTATGAGCTTAAGAAGTTTTTAGACTGAGACAATTGGGGTTTTCTAGATATAGGATCATGTCATCTGCAAACAGAGACAGTTTGACTTCGTCTCTTCCTATCCGAATACACTTTATTTTTTCTCTTGCCTGATTGCCCTGGCTAGAACTTCAAATACTATGCTAAATATAGTTGTGAAACAGGACATCCTTGTCTTGTGCTGATTTTCAAAAGGAATGTTTCCAGCTTTTGCCCATTCAATATGATATTGGCTGTGGGTTTGTAATAAATGGCTCTTATTGTTTTGAGGTATGTTCCTTCAATACCTAGTTTATTGAGAATTTTTAACATGAAAGGATGTTGAATTTTATCAAAGGCCTTTTCTGCATCTATTGAGAATCATGTGGTTTTTATATTTAGTTCTGTTTGTGTGATGAATTACATTTATTGATTTGCATATGTTGAACTAGCCTTGTATCCCAGGGATGAAGTGACTTGATCTTGGTGGATAAGCTTTTTGATATGTTGCTGGATCCAGTTTGCCAGTATTTTGTTGAGGATTTCCGCATTGATGTTTGTCAGGGATATTGGCCTGAAATTTTCTTTGTGGTATCTCTGCCAGGTTTGGGTATCAGGATGATGCTGGCCACATAAGATGAATTAAGGAGAAGTCCCTCTTTTTCAATTGTTTGCAATAGTTTCAGAAGAAGTGGTACCAGCTCCTCTTTGTACTTCTGGTAGAATTCAGCTGTAAATACATCTGGTCCTGGGTTTTGTTTTGTTTTGTTTTGTGGTTGGTAGGCTATTAATTATGTCTCAATTTCAGAACTTGTTATTGGTCTATTCAGGATTCAACTTCATCCTCGTTCAGTCTTGGGAGGGTGTATGTGTCCAGGAATTTATCCATTTCTTATAGATTTTTTAGTTTATTTGCATAGGGGTATTTATAGCATTCTCTGATGATTGTTTGTATTTCTTTAGGGTCAGTGGTGATATGCCCTTCTATCATTTTTTTATTGTGTCTATATGATTCTTTTTTCTTCTTTATTAGTCCAGCTAGTGGTCTATTTTATTAATTTTTTCAAAAAAAAAAAAAACTCCTGGATTCATTGATTTTTTTGAAGGGTTTTTGTGTCCCTTTCTCCTTCAGTTCTGCTCTGATGTTGGTTATTTCTTGTCTTCTGCCAGTTTTGGGGTTTGTCTACTCTTGCTTCTCTAATTCTTTTAGTTGTGATTTTAGGGTACTGATTTGAGCTCTTTCTAACTCTTTGATGTGGGCATTTTAGTGCTATAAATTTTCCTCTTAACACTGCTTTAGCTGCATCCCAGTGATTTTGATACGTTGCCTCTTTGTTCTCATTGGTTTCAAAGAACTTCTTGATTTATGCCTTAATTTCATTATCTACCCAGGAGTCATTCAGGAGCAGGTTGTTCAATTTTCATGTAGTTGTGTGCTTTTGAGTGAGTTTCTTGATCCTGAGTTCTAATTTGATGGCACTGTGGTCTGAGAGACTGGTTGTTATAATTTCAGTTCTTTTGCATTTGCTGAGGATTATTTTACTTCCAATTATGTGATCAATTTTAGAGTAAGTGCCATATAGCACTGAGAAGAATTTATATTCTGTTGTTTTGGGATGGAGAGTTCTGTAGATATCTATCAGGTCCACTTGATGCAGAACTGAGTTCAAATCCCGTATATCCCTGTTAATTTTCAATTGTGATGAGCTGTCTTATATTGACAGTGGGGTGTTAAAGTCTCACACTGTTACTATGTGGGAGCCTAAGTCTCTTTGTAGGTCTCTAAGAACTTGTTTTATGAATCTGGGTTCTCCTGTATTGGGTACATATATATTTATGATAGCTAGCTCTTCTTGTTGAATTGAACCCTTTAGCATTATGCAATGCCCTTCTTTGTCTTTTTTGATCTGTGGTGGTTTAAAGTCTGTTTTGTCAGAAAACTAGGATTGCAACCCTTGGTATATTCTGCTTTCCATTTGCTTGTTAAATTTTCCCCCATCCCTTTCTTTTCTGTCTTTGCACGTGAGATGGGTTTCTTGAATGCAGCACACTGGTGGGTCTTGACTCCATCCAGCTTGCCATTCTCTGTATTTTGATTGGGGCATTTAGCATGTTTACATTTAAGATTAATATTGTTATGTTTGATTTGTGTGTCCTTGGTCTTTGTACTTCAGTGTGTTTTTGTAGTGGCTGTTAACGATTTTTCCCTTCCATATTTAGTCCTTCCTTCAAGAGCTCTTACAAGGCAGGCCTGACAGTGATGAATTCCCTCAGCATTTACTTTTCTGAAAAAGATATTATTTCTCCTTTGCTTATGAAGCTTAGTTTTGCCAGATATGAAATTCTGGGTTGGAAATTCTTTTCTTTAAGAATGGGAGAAAATTTTTACAATCTACCCATCTGATGAAGGGCTAATACCCAGAATCTACAAAGAACTTAAATAAATTTACAAGAAAAAAATCAAACAACCCCATCAAAAAGTGGGCAAAGGATATGAACAGACACTTCTCAAAAGAAGACATTTATGCAGCCAACAGACACATGAAAAAATGCTCATCATCACTAGCCATCAGAGAAATGCAAATCAAAACCGCAATGAGATAACATCTCACACCAGTTAGAATGGCGATCATTAAAATGTCAGGAAACAACAGGTGCTGGAGAGGATGTGGAGAAATAGGAACACTTTTACACTGTTGGTGGGACTGTAAACTAGTTCAACCATTGTGGAAGACAGTGTGGAGATTCCTCAAGGATCTAGAACTAGAAATACCATTTGACCCAGCCATCCCATTACTGGGTATGTACCCAAAGGATTATAAATCATGCTGCTATAAAGACACAAGCACACGTATGTTTATTATGGCACTATTCACAATAGCAAAGACTTGGAATCAACCCAAATGTCCATCAATGATAGACTGGATTAAGAAAATGTGGCACATATACACCATGGAATACTATGCAGCTATAAAAAAGGATGAGTTCATGTCCTTTTTAGGGACATGGATGAAGCTGGAAACCATCATTCTCAGCAAACTATCGCAAGACAGAAAACCAAACACTGCATGTTCTCACTCATAGGTGGGAATTGAACAATGAGAATACTTGGACACAGGGTGGGGAACATCACACATCGGGGCCTGTCGTAGGGTGGGGGGAAGGGGGAAGGAAAGCATTAGGAGATATACCTAATGTAAATGACGAGTTAATGTGTGCAGCACACCAGCATGGCACATGTATACATATGTAACAAAACTGCACATTATGCACATGTACCCTAGAACTTAAAGTATAAAAAAAAAAGAAGGCCGGGCGCGGTGGCTCACGCCTGTAATCCTAGCACTTTGGGAGGCCGAGATGGGCGAATCACGAGGTCAGGAGAGCGAGACTATCCTGGCTAACACTTGAAACTCCGTCTCTACTAAAAATACAAAAAAATTAGCCAGGCACGGTGGCAGGTGCCTGTAGTCCCAGCTACTCAGGAGGCTGAGGCAGGAGAATGGCGTGAACCCGGGAGGCGGAGCTTGCAGTGAGCCGAGGTTGCGCCACTGCACTCTAGCCTGGCGACAGAGCGAGACTCCATCTCAAAAAAAAAAAAAAAAAAAAAGAAAAGGGTGTTGAATATTGGCCCTAAATCTCTTCTGGCATATAGGGTTTCTGCTGAGAGGTCCACTGTTAGTCTGACGGGCTTCCCTTTATAGGTGACCTGGCCTTTCTCTCTGGTTGCCTTTAACATTTTTTTCCTTCATTTCAACCTTAGAGAATCTGACGATTATGTGTCTTGGGGTTGATCTTCTCATGGAGTATCTTAGTGGGGTTCTCTGGATTTCCTGAATTTGAATGTTCACCTGTCTTGGTAGGTTGAAAAATTTCTCCTGGATGATATCCTGAAGTATATTTTACAACTTGGTTTCATTCTGCCTGTCTCTTTCAGGTACCCCTATCAGTCATAGGTTCAGTCTTTACATAATCTCATAGTTCTTGGAGGTTTTGTTCATTCCTTTTCATTCTTTTTTTTCCCTAATCTTTTCTTCCTGCTTTATTTCAGCAAGATAGTCTTCAGGCTCTGAAATTCTTTCCTCTGCTTGATCTCTTCAGTTACTGATACTTGTATTTGCATTGTGAAGTTATTGTGTTGTGTTTTTCAGTTCCATCTGGTCATTTATGTTCCTCTCTAAACTGGTTATTCTGTTTAACAGCTCCTTCTGAAGCCTACTTCTGTCAATTTATCCATCTTAGCCTCTGCCTAATTCTGTGCTCTTGCTGGATTGATATTGCAGTCATTTGGAGGAGAAGAGGCACTCTGGCTTTTTGAATTTTCAACATCTTTTCATTGATTCTTTCTCATCGTCTTGAGTTTATCTAGCTTTAATCACTGAGGCTGCTGACCTTTGGATGGGTTTTTTTGTGGGGACTTTTTTGTTGATGTTATTGTTATTGTTGATTTCTATTTGTTCATTTTTCTTTTAAGAGTCAGGCTCTTCTTTCATAGGCGTGCTGCAGTTTGCTTGGGGTCCGCTCCAGACTCTATTTACCTGGTTCCTTTCCACACCTGGAATTGTCACCGGTGGAGGCTACAGAACAGTAAAGATGGCTGCCTTCTCTTTCCTCTGGGATCTGTGTACCAGAGGGGCACTGACCTGATGCCAACAGAAATGCTCCTGTATAATGTGTCTGACAACCCTAATTGAGGGTTCTCCCCCAGTCAGGAGGCACAGGATGTGGGACTCACTTAATGAGGCACGTTGGCTGCTCCTTGGTGGAGGAGGTGCACTGTGCTGGGAGGAATCCCACTTGTCTAGGCTGCCCAGATTCCCCAAAGGCAGCAGGGCAAAGACTAAGTCTACTGATTTGCGAAGACTGCGGCCACTCCTCTTTCTAGGGGCTCAGTCCCAGGGAGATTAGAGTTCTGTTGCTAAAACCCTGGCTGGAGTTTCTGAAATTCCTGCAGGGAGGCCTTGCCTAAGGAAATGGTGTGGATCAGGATCCAGCCTAAAGAGGCAATCTGGCCACACTCTGCCACAGCCACTGTGCTGCACTATGGGGAATTCCTCCAGGGTCCAAACCGTCCATTTTCCCTGGCATTGCAGGGGAAAGATGCAAAATGGAGCTGCAGTGATGGCGACCACCCCTCCTCCCGGAGCTCAGTCATTTTAGGCAGCAGGCAGCCACAGTGATGGCTGCCGCCCTTCCCTTTGGAAGCTCAGCCGTCTTAGGCAGCATGCAGCCACAGTGACGATGGCCACCCCTCCCTCTGGGAACTCGGTAGTCTTACGCAGTCTCCAGCCGAGTAGCCGCTGAGAATCTGCACAACTCTGCGGTTCAGACCCAAGGCTGTGGTGGCGTGGGCTGACCTGGGGGATCTCCTGATCTGTGGGTTGCACAGATCTGTGGAAAAAGTGTGGTTTCCCAGGCAGGGTAGCACCATCACTCACCGCCTCCCTCGGCTGAAGGAGGTAGCTCCCCTTGCCCTGTGTGACTCCTAGGTGGGCTGTGGCACCACTTTGCTTTTCCTTACTCTCCGTAGGTCACACCAACCACCTACTCAGTCCCGTTAAGAGGACCTGGATACCTCAGTTCAGTTTGTTTAAATAATTCTTCAAGTTTGCAGGCAACTGAAACTCAACACTTAATGATAAGCAGTAGCCGCACCTGTTCCATTTGATAAGAAAGGTTATTTGGAGAGGATCTTAGCTCTAGAAGCCAAATGGGGAAGGAAGCTTGTGGTTAAATTATTGGAGGCCCTGTGATTTCACCAGATATCCAGTCAGCACATAATTTAGACATTAGTTCTTAGGCTTTATATCATATAATAAATATGGCTGGAATGATAGACTAGAAAAAGTCTTGATATTTCTCTCGTAATATTATAATTTATTAATGAAAGGATTATCAATACATTCTAAAATCATTGGGTAAAAAGTGTTTAAGAATAGAATATTCATGTTTTCAAAGCATCATTGCACATATTACTCAAAAGGTGGAACGTGTCCCTTCAAAATGGAAAGATCATATAGTGACAATCTTAACCGAGTGGCTAAGTTTGGCATTACTGGTGGTCTAAAGCCTAACTTTTTGTTTCTTCTGATGAGATGAAATGGGAGATACACTAAACTTAATACTTTAATATTAAATCAAAATATGTAATAATGAATAATAGGGGAAAACATCAACTATTTTAAATTAGATAAGACTAAAGTAACATAACAGTGAAATGCAATGCATGAAGTTGCATGATAGACTGAAAAGATATAAAGAACATTTACATGACTATTGATGAAATGTAATATAGGTTGCATGTTGTATAATTTTATTAAACTGTTTATTTTTCTCAGGTGTGGTAATGATGTTGTGGTCATATATTCTTGGAAGGCCCATACTTAAATATAATTATGCAATCTCCTTTGGATAATTCAACAAAACAGTTGTGTGTATGTTTATGTTAAAAGAGAGGAGGAGACAGAGAGAGAGAAGGAGAGAGACAGAGAGAGTGAGAGAAGGAGAGAAGGAGAAAAAGTGAGAGAAATGAAGCATATATGGAAAGATGTTGAGAGTTAGTGATTCTAAGTGAGGATTATGCAGGTCTTTATTGTACTGTTCTTTCAACTTTTCTTCAAGTTTGAAGTTTTTAAAAGTAAAAAAAAAAAATTACCACATAGTTGAAGGTGAAAACATACCAATTATGGTGGATAAATACCATAAACAGGGAGTCAGACTTCTGCTCACATCCCTTATCGTAATAAAATTGCAGAATCTAAGAGAAAGTGGAATCTTAAAAGATTTTAGAAGAAAGGCAGTCTACAGAAGACAAGCAATTTAAACAGGCCTCTCAGCAACAGCCATGAGAAACCTAAATACAATGGAATATAACTTCAGTGAGCTGAGATAGCTTAAAATTCTGTACCTAGAGAATACACTTTTCATGAGGGTAAAATATATTTTTGAACAGATAATCTGGGATAAACCAAAAACAAATACTCAGTAAAATAAATGTTAAAGATATAATGTAAACAGAAAAAAAATCCAGATGTGAAGATAATGATACAAAAAGAAATTATGAGCAATTATATTGGCAAAAATGTGGCTAAATCTAAGCAAATTATGACTATATAAAGCCAAAGTAATTTGAAATTTTGTGAAGAGGAAAAATATCTTTCAGAAAACTGATTTAAAAATTATATACACAATAGGAAGGGGAGTAAAGTAACTGTATACTATGGCTTTTGGGTAGTTTGAAGAGGGGCAAGTTAATTGTTTTTAAATTAGCATAATCACAAAAAATAGAGATGCAAAGTACAAATTTCTAAAAATAGAGGAGAAAATAGAATAAGAAAATAGGAGGCAGAGAATTGAGACTCCAAGAATATGAAAAATACAATCCAAGTGATAGAGTAAGATTGGGCAACAGTGACAGAATAAAGATTAAGGAGTAGGTAAACCAATGCAATATATTGTTAGGAGAGGATTTCCAAGAACACGAAGAAACTTAGCAGCTCTCAGTTATAAATAAAAGTTATTTTATGATAATTAATACTAAAACTCTAATTGAATTTATGAGTGAGCCCCAAATAGAAGATGTTTCATAGGCATAAGACTTGATTAAATTACTCTTTTCTCTAGGAGGGAGGCCCCTGTGACCTGGGGAGGGGGAGCCTACACACAGCTCTCACTGATGGACAAGAATAGTGGCCATCCCAAACTAAACTTCTGTGAAGACCAGTTAAGCCTAGACGTCACCAGTCTGTGACCTCTAGTACCACCCTTGTACGTGTATCACACTCCACTGGTATAACTCAAATAAAAGTTCAGAGTGAAAGCACTGAATCATGAAAGTAAGAGGGTAACCTGTAGAAAAAGAGCCAGAGATCTGATTCCAAGATAGGCTTCACTCTAGACTATAGCCTCTGAGGATTAATGAAATCTTTGGAATGCAAAGATCACTTTTGCTCTGAATAAGATTTGTAAAATCTCTAGAGTTATGCACTTTCATATACATCTGTGGTTCTACCTAATTTTAATGTGTACTGCCTTGTGATTCTGTGGGAAGAAAATATCATGGGACTTTGAAATCCATCAGTTGATTGCGCATTTCTTGTTCAGTTAAAATTTACTTAGAATTCCAAGTGTGCATTTACTAAAACTGTGCTTGAAGGGTTGGTAATGGGTGATTTAATTCTCTAGTATTATATGTGATTGCAATCTGGAAGGCTGAACTCTTTTGGTGATGGCCAACCATGCAGTAAGGAGGTTAACACAATTTGCAATGGTAATCTCTCTTTCATCTACACATTTCAATCAACCTTGGCACTATCTCTAAGGCCAGATCCAAGTGCCTGTAAGCCAGAAGCCTTCAGGAAAGAGCAGCTGTTTTTGTCCTCTCTCACATCTTGAATTCTATGTCAAAATGTAAAAGATTTGTGTCATGTAAAAGTTTTGTGACTAAAATATCTATATTGATTTCTAGGAATAAAATAGAAATGCCTGGAGGATTCTGTGTATTTTCCCTGTAAGTCACTGAAATATCCTGGTAGGCTATCAAGAAACAAAATGGATTTTGTCTCCATTGTATGATTGAGTCCTCCCTTGAAATCCTTGCTATTATCTGGACCAACAAATGTGTAGAGTCCAGACTAAGAGTGGAGTTGATTTAGGGTGTGTATCCATGGGATTTTGGTCAACAAATCAGGACTACTTAAAGCCTTGTTGGATAGGGGTTTATTATAGGAATCAGACCTTACACAAACACGGAAGCACTAAGTGAAGAGAAAGTGTTTAAGGGGGACTGGGATGATCAGAGAAAGAACCACTGGCCATTTTTCCTGAAGCGCTGACTCAGGTAGACAAGAAGCCAAGCATGCTCTGCTGCCAAAGTAGGACTCTGAATGGGGCACTTCAGCAAGATCTGTAGGAAGATGTTGTCTTTGGTGGCCACTACCACTGTGAGTCCACAGCTCAATGCCCAGTGGTAGGTTTGGGGCCACCATTGGTCAGCAGGGCCAGCTACTGAAAAGGTGGACTCGATTCAGAGAAGAGGAGAATAAGGATACACTGAGACTTGCTGGGTACCCCTCTATGTATCTTAGGCATCTATCTTATGAAAACCTTCTGAAACTAGTAGCTTCTGTTTCTCTTCTTCCTTCCATATCTCACTGAACGTCTCCCTTCTGGCCAACTCTAATGTGGAAATATCAGGAAAGGGTATTGGGAAATGTAATACTCCATATTTGCCTGACGTAAGCAAGATACTCTAGTTAGAAGCTGGCAATTTCCTTGTAACGTAGGACAATTAGGAAGTAGAAATTAGAGTCTAAAGCAGTCTGCAAACTAGGAAGACAGTGGCAAACAGGAGTAACAGGAAACGAAGTCAGGTGCAGTAGATACACATCTGTCCTGGTGTTATAGGTTGTGCCAGTATATGGGAGGCTGAGGGTCAGAAGGTTTATGCAAAGAGCCAAAGTGAAGCAAGATTTACCTCTGAAATGACAAGAGGTCACAGGTACATGAAACTCAAATGCATTACAGGGTTTTTTTTTCTTTGTTATCCAAATATAAAAAGCAGGAGATAAATTTCATCACCTTTTGAGGTGTTTGTTAAAAAAATGTAGATTTCTGAAACCTCCTTGCAAACCTAGGAACCAGAATCTCTAGGTTTTTGATTCAGGAATCTGCATTTTAAATACAATCCTCAGATAGCTCTTCTGTGCAGTCTATCTGGGAAATATATGACTTGCAGAGTGACAGATTCATGCTAACCTCATGTCAGGTACTTACTGATCTGCTTCAGCACTGAGAACAGAGACTGAATTAGAGGAACAGATATATAAGTGATTTTTTTAACTGACTCATACAGTAGATTTTATTTTATTTTTTTTTAGAGAAGAGAAAATTCAGGCTGGAGATGGCAAATAAATTATTCAGGTCACATACCTAGTAAGTAATTGGGCCTATACTCTAATTTAGATCTACTTGACTCCAAAGTGTACCCTTTGAGTGTTGAATGGAGTAAAAGGCTTCAGGCTTGCAGAATTACTGACTTACTTGCTAAACATTCATTAGTCAGACCCCTCAGGGAAGGAAAAGTAATACTGGTCTCCTATTAAGCTAAGTCTTGTGGATTTCTAAGAAAAGTCCTGGAGGCCAACCTTCCCGCAATAAAAGAACTAGTAATGGAGGAAGGCAGGTCCTGAAAAAATGAGTCCCAAGAAAAATGAGAACTTCACACTCGCTTTGTTTTCTGCCTCTCTCCTCCTCCCTCTCTGTGGACCCAGCACTTACAACTACTATGACCTCTTCCATCTTTATGTGTCCTCATCATACCAAGTATTCCCCTTTCTTCTCTGAAAAAAAGAAAGAAAGAAAAAAAAAGACATCTTGGGCTCGTTTATACGGAATTAATTTTACAGTTAATAAGTAAAACCTAATATTTTTTGTCTACTTTTTTTGGGAGCAATATGGTGAACTCATATTGGCAAAGTTATTTAATTGTTTTATGAAGGAATAGATAAGTGTGAGTGAGAAAGTGTGGAATCAGATCGCAGCTGTAAAGATAAGCCGAACTATGGCAGCGCAATGTGACCCCTAGTCTTTGCATTCTAATTTAGGTTCTGCTGGGAAGCTTTATGAGATTATTGAATACCTTTCTAGCAATTAGAGCTGGCCCGGATGGTTCGGGTTGTTCGGGTTGCCTTGGGAATTTGGAAATTCTTCTATGTGAAAGATGTTTCTGCAGGAGCTGATCATTATACGCCGATGTTATAAACAATTAATTTATAAAGTACAAAGTTTCAATTTCACAGTGTTTTTTTTTTTCTGTTAGCTATCTATTCACCAGATAACTATCATTCTTTCCATATCTTGTGGAATTCCTGTTAGGACTAACAAGATAGGAACTGGAAAATAGCTTTGAAAATAGAATAATTACTTTGAAAATAGAATAATATGTATTATATAATATACATACAGGAAAGTACTCCTGCAACAGCAACAATTCTACTGATTCCAATATCCCAAATCCAGCGGCTGCTCTTCACGCTCTCTTCTAGCCCAAGCCATCATTTCTACCAGTGTACTACCATAGTCTCTTAAATTACCTGCCTGTGTTCTATCTGCTTCCACAAGAGTCCATCGTCTACTCAGAGTTGTTCAGATCCTGTCATTTCTTTGCCATAAGAGGAGAATCAGGACAAGTTTTGCCATGGCATCAAGGCCCCGCATGATTTGTCCTCACCTGTTTTTCCAGTGTCGTCTCCTCACAGTCTTCCTTGGTTATCTGCATTTCAGCATCACAGACTTGCTTTCTAGTCCCCAAATGTGTCCACCTCATTTCCATCTTTGTCTCTGCTCTTCCCATTCATTTCCAGTACTACCTCTTCAGAGAGACCTTTTTAAACCAGCCTAAATTAATGAACCCCACTCTCTCCCTCTATCCTAGTATCCTGTTTAGTCTTTTTATTACAGTACTTATCACTGTCTGAACTTATCTACTTACGAGTTTATATGTGTATTATTAGTTTTCTGCTTTTATACTGAAGTGTAAGCTCAGTAAGGGTAGTGTCTTTGTCTTATATCCCCAGTTCCTAGAAGAATGCCTGTCAGATACTGGGTTCAATGTGCATGTGGAATAAATGAATGGATAAATGGAAGGGATTCAATTATATGTGATAGTTTGGTAGACAGCCAGATTCAGTGAAATTATGGAATACTGGTGCCTCAAAACAAAACCTTTTCTTATGTCATTTCATATATGATAGTGTTACCAAGTGTCAACCTTTCAGCCACACAGCCTGAAATAATGAAATAGAACATAGTAGTTGGACTTGGAACCAACTTCTGCCTTAAGCAGAAAGCTCATGCAGAATTTAAATTGATTATTAAGGAAAAAAAATCCTCTTCAACACCCACAGAAAGATAGGGCATTGGTTTTCAAGTCATAGGATTTTCAGTAATTAGATAAGATAATTATAAATATATTATTTGCATGTTACACATTTTTGTAACTCTAACCATCCAAATATGGTTTCTATATTCAAAATGGGTAGCAATTTAAATATAAATGAGACAATGCCTCATACATACAGTATGGTATTTAACTTAAAACACTGAGATGGTTAATTCTGTGTGTCAGTTTTGCTAGCTACGGTGCCCAGATACTTGGTCAAACATTTCTCTGGATGTCTCTGTGACAGTGCTTTTTTGGATGAGATTAACATTCAAATCAGTGGACTTTGAATAAAGATTACCCTCCCACAACGTGGGTGGGCTCATCCATTAGTTTAAGGCCTTATCAGAAAAAAAGATTGACCTTCCCCTAAGCAAGAAGGAACTCTGCCAGCCAGCTACCTTTGTACTTGAACTGCAATTCTTTTCTGAGTCTCCAGCCTGCTAATCTGTGCCATTAGATTTTGGACTCTCCAGTCTTTAACAATAGCATGGCACAGTCCCTAAAATAAATTTCCCAATCTTCCTCTCTCCCTCTTTTCTTATCTCTCTCTTAAATTCCCCCTCTCTTTCAATCTCTCTGTCAATCTCCCTCTATCCTTTCCCTATCTCTCTCTCAATCTCTCTCTCTCCCTCTCAATATCTCATACATACATATGCACATATATATGTGGGTTTACATATATGCATAGATATATGCATATGCATTATATATATATTTATATACACACATCTTGTCCTGTTTCTCTGGAGCATTCTGATACAGACGCATTTCTGATTATAGATTTAACATATACTATATTGTAGTTCAAATATATAGAGATATAGAGAGATTTAAAATATACTATATTATAGTCCAAATATTGAAAAAATTTGCATAACCTGTCCAAATATTTATTTGGTTATTAATTCAATTAAATAGATTGACCTCCTCTATCATTTCTGATAGATTACTTCTAAGAATCAAAAGATGGCAAGTAATATCTCATGCATTATGAAGTCATTTAAATTATTTAACATGCATTAAAAGAGAAATTCAATGTAGCTCATTTCTTCAGGTTTACTAATTAAAGTCAGTCTTGACTCTAGAAATAAAAAAAAATGAGTAAGCAGAGCAACTGTGACAGCATTAGTATTCAGTGAAATTGATGACCTTAGTGGGTTAGTTTTACATAAACTGTTACGGTACGTACAACTTGTCACTGTAGTTCAAAGTTATGTTCAACACAGTTTTCCTTCTTAATTGCTCAAGATACTCCACTGTGACATTGGCTACTTTGGCTGCAATAGAGAGATTAAAGAATCAAGTCATTGTATTTTACATTTAACAGGATTGCTAATAAAGAATAGTAGTAGCATGAAAAAATTGTAGAAAGGCAGTAAAACTGAAAGCTCAAGAGTCTACCTGTATAGACTGCGAAATCCATATACTGCACAAAGATTAGAAATGGTGATTAAAGAGGAACCCAGGATATAATGGATTAAAACAAAAGGTAAGGTGTCTTACAGAACACTGGATGATTCTGGGAGGATGGAGTACATATGACATTTTAAAAACAGAGTTATATTTCAAGGCCCTTTTTAAATTACAAGAATTACTTGTACTTTTACTGGCATTAGTTTTTGCTTGCAAATGTTGCTAGATTCATCATACTTTCAGAAAGCTGATTACAAGGTTTTGGTCTGTTCCCATGAAATTCCATCCCCAGCTTTTGTGAAAGTAGCCCTTCATTTAGCAAAAACTCATGAGTTTCTTCTCTGTACCAGATGCTGATGAGCTTAGTCAGTTATTTTTTATGCTGTCACTGTTTAGGGCAAATCAAACCATTGTCTAAACAGTTCAGTTTGGAATATTGTGAAAAACATAAACTAGAGATCCACTTAAAAATGTTTAATGTGGTTCTTGTCTTTATCTTTGTTGGTATTTTCCTGTCATTGCCATAATCATTGGCACCATTAGCACCTGACTGGCCAATCAGGTCAGTTGACTTTGTTCATCTGAGCCACTTAACATTTCTAAATCCAGTCTCATCCTGCACATCAACTGTGGTTCCCCATCTTGTAAATTAAAAAAACTTAACCATGTCTAACCCACAGGAAAATAATAGTTTCTTTTTTAATGTATATATATATATATTTATTATACATTAAGTTTTAGGGTACATGTGCACAATATGCAGGTTTGTTACATATGTATACATGTGCCATGTTGGTGTGCTGCACCCATTAACTCGTCATTTACATTAGGTTTATCTCCTAATGCTATCCCTCCCCCCTCCCCCAACCCCACGACAGGCCCCAGAGTGTGATGTTCCCCTTCTTGTGTCCAAGTGATCTCATTGTTCAATTCCCACCTATGAGTGAGAACATGCGGTGTTTGGTTTTTTGTCCTTGCGATAGTTTGCTGAGAATGATGGTAATAATAGTTTCTTAGTTTAGTTATTCACTGAAGGACTGGATGCAGTGGCTCACACCTATAAACCCAACACTTTGGAAGGCCAAGGTGGGAGGATTACTTGAGGCTAGGAGTTGCAGACCAGCCTGGGCAACATAGAGACACTCCGTCTCTGTAAGGTATTTGAAAAAAAAAAAAAAAAAAATAGCTAGGCTTGGTGGCGTGCACCACCTGTAGTCGTAGCTACTTGGGAGGCTGAGGCAGGAGGATCCCTTGAGCCCAGGAGTTTGGGGCTGCAGTGAGCTATGACTGAGCCACTGCATTCCAGCCGAGTTGACAGAGTGAGACCTTGTCTCTAAAAATAAAAATTTAAAAAGTTATTAATTGAATAGGAGTTTGGTATGGGTGGAGTTTAACAGTCATTACCACTAATCTACATATTTTAATGTGGTTTATATAAACTATACCACCAAAGATATAATTATTTATATTGAAATATCAACATGTCTAACAACATAATTGGATTCTATGTTTATTTGCAATATGAGTAAGTCAGAGGAAAACCGATAGAGTAGCAAAGTCAGATTTCAAAGGTGAACTGTACAGGAACTTGCCCTTTGGTCTTACAGTGCTGTCTCCTATTATTTTAAGCATTCACCTTAATGATACTGTGAAAAGTATTCTCAAATGGGATCAGATAGGAAGCCAAGACACAGACTGTTTCAGCTTAAAGGGCCCTGAGAATTGAGATTGTTTTGAATTCCTAAACACTTTCCTTCTATTATAGGCCAAGCCCAAGTTCCAAATGTGCTTTACTCTGTTCCACTGAGTTTTAAAACTTTGTATCAGTTACCAACATTGAACATGGAGATTTTTGATACAGAGATAGTAACTTTCAATTTATTTAGAAGATTAGAAAATGTGGTACACATCCCTGCATGACTATGATAAGCTGGGGCTGAGAAGCTACACCCTCTTTCAGATGAGTCCTGTGATATTCAGGGCTTCCCAATCGCCACCAGCCACTTTATTTTTTACATCACCCACCTGGACACTGCATCAAATGACTTTTCAGTCCCTTAGTCTGAATCCTTCATTTTTCCCATGTAATAATTTGCATTATGAATAGAAATAGTAATTTGCCTGAAATTGAGGAAAATGAAACTCCCCCTTACTAAGCCATCATGTTATATCCCCTTCTTCCTTATTATAAAAAAAATTATGCTGTTCAGGGTGGATGCAGGTTTAAGTCAAAATATAGAAAATAAACAAAACCATTAAGTTCTTAGGCACCTTTGCAAAAATGACTCATTATATAACATACTATGTTCCAATATTAAAAAGCAGAAATCAGTTGGGGATTTCTGGGAAATGTTTGCTCTACTTCCTCTTTTTATTCCAACTCTATTTCCTTCTTTGTCTTCCTATATAAAACATTAAGATGAAGCTGAAGAATTTATATCATGATGATGAGGTAACAATTATTGGGACAAAGCACAACATAAATATCATAGGAAAGATAGAAGAGTCTAAATATGATAAGGCATTATGTTTTGTTTTTTGTTAAATATGATCCTGACTGATATAATCCTGACTGATAAACATATATATTTCACTTCCCATCACACACACACGCACATGCACATACACACGCACACACATACACGTGCATACACATGCACGTGAACACACACACACATACTTCTTTGCCCTCTTTGCCTCCTCCTATTTATTATTTTATTCAACAGAGAGTGACTAGTGCTTACTCTATGTCACCATATCACTACACTGGCCCTGCTTCTACCTGGCAGTGATGGAGATCAGGCTGTCACATATTGCTTCTGAACTTAGTAGGCTCATAGAAACTAAAAATAGCATGTCCTACCTAGAGCTTTAAAGATCATTACAGTGGGGCTATTAGCACTGTGAATGGGAACACAGCCTGACTCTGGGTAAAAATAAAAGAAATTGAAGACATTATATATGGGAGATTCTACAATTACTTTAGCAAAATTAAGAGAGAAGGCAACAAAGATCTAATACTGTAAGTCCCACCTGCATTATTTGTGCTGAAACACCATGTCCTGCACATTGGCTGTGACAGGTAATACCACTAAAAGATAGGGTAAGTGTTTATGTGTTTAGTAAACATTTAGGTATTTCCTTAATCCACCTGGGCTTAATGGCCAAGTGATTCTTATGTAGATGGCTGTACTGAAAGATTTTGACAACATTTAAAAACATTCTTAGGTCTTTTGAATGAATTATGTTTTCAGATTATTTAGTTTGGGCAGGTTAAACAAACTGTTCTCATACAAATTCTAAAAAAGTTGACAAACCTGAGCCTCAATTTCCTTCTCTTTAGATTGATGATTTTAATGATTCTCAATTGTACCACTATTAAGTTCCTTCTAAATCTACCATGTTTAGAAGTCTGTAATGTCACTCTCTAATGCAGTTTATTTTTTCCTTCTTTGCCCCTGTGTGCACACTGCTAGCTCTTCTGTTAATCTCAACAGATGAGGGAGATAATTTTGTTTGAGGTCACCAAAACTGTAGGCTATAAATAGGAAGATAGTCATTCTATGGTAACCATAAAAATAGTTCTCATCACATTGGGATGAAACAAAAGTCATGTCACCTCACTCTGGAGACAAGAGATTTATCTGGTTATTTGTAATTCCTGTGGGCTCCAGACGCATTGACAGAAAGAAGGAAAATGGAGATGTGGAAGGTTAAAGACACATCAGGGCCTATCCTTTCCTTAGTGTGATATAGCCAAAGGAAGAAGACTGGCTCTCTTTAGGTTTAACTGCTTTAACAAATGCCGCTCTATACATTACCCAGAGAAATGCCTTCTGAATTCTAGAATTTCAAGCATTGCAGTAGGCAGTTGAAGATGTGGCAGCAGCACATAGGAAACTTTTTAAACCTCTCCATGTAGCTCTACGATGATTATACTCATTCATTAGCCTTTTTCAACAAACAATGATTTAGCAGCTCTCTGCTAGGCCTTCAAATATGGCATTGCATAAGGCAAGATCTTTGCTATGAAAAGTGCAAATATTTAAACAATAATAAGATAGATGTTGTATTAGAAATAGTACATGGTAAAATAAATTAACAAACAAAGGACTGTGATAACATGACTGAGGGTACATTTAGTCTGTTTGTACTACTACAACAAAATACCTGACACTGGGTAATTTATATAAAACAGAAATTAATTTTTCACAGTTCTAGAGGCTGGGAAGTCCAAGATCAAGGCACTGTCATGTGATCTGGTGAGGGCCTTTTTTGCTGAGTCCGAACATGGTAGGAAGCAAAAGGGCAACTAGAGCAAGCTTCTCTAACACTACGTGAAGCCCCTTTTAAAAGGGTCTTAATTCCATTAATGAGGCAACAGTTCTCATCGCTTAAGCACTTCTTAAAGGCGCCACTTCTTAATGCTATCACCTTGAAAACACATGAATTTTGGAGGTGATTAAATTCCATCATGAATTTTGGAGGGAGCAAACACATTCAAACCACAGAAGGGTGTGACTAATGCAGTAAAGATTCATAACACTTTTATTCTTTGCAAAGAAGGAAGAACTTATTTTATGTTGTTACTTTAGTTTGCATGTCTGAGAGAGGGCAAGTGATCGCTCACATCTAGCTTACTAAGATTTGTTCACTTAAGGTACCAGAAGAATTCTCCACCAGAGCAAAAAAAAAAAAAAAAAAAAAAAAAATAGTGAGAACCTAACAATTCCTTCGTTTAGAATTAATCCTCTATATGGGAAATATGTATTTTTAAAAACTGAACTCATAGAAGCAGAGTAGAATCGTAGTTACCAGGGTCTGTTAAGGGTCAGGGTGGGGGCATAGGTGCGATGTTGGTCAAAGGATACAACATTATACTTAAATAGGAGGATTAAGTTCAAGAGATCTGTTGTACAACATGGTGACGATAGTTCATATCAATGTATGATATTCCTGAAAATCCCTAAGAGAGCAGATTTGAAGTGTTCTCAACACAAAAATATATGTGATACAATGCATATATTAATTAGCTCAATTTGGCCCTTCCAAAATGCGTACATATTTCAAATAATCATCTCTTACCTAGGTGATGGGTTCTTACGTGCAGCAAACCACCATGGCACACGTTTACCTACGTAACAAACCTGCAAATCCTGCACATGTACCCTGGAACTTAAAAAAAATAAACATTAAAAAGTAGGCAATTTTTGTCAATTGAAAAAATTTAATAAAACTTAGCCTAGGGTATTCTAAGTAATTTACATAGATTATCCCAAGGGAGGAAGGATGGGTAGTGTGAACCTCTTAAAGCAAAGGTGGAGTGAAGCGAGAGTTCAGATTAGTGGCGTGGAGAATCCAACCCAGTTGGAAAGCAAAGCAGTAATAGGAGTCATATGGAGGATCCTCAACATTCACCTTTGTTCCCTTAACACCTACCAGGGGTAGAAGGTGCCAAGACTTAATAGATTAATGGAGTAGGGACACCAACCCAGTTGGAAAGCAAAGCGGTAATAAAGACCAGGTGGCAGGACTGGCACAGGTGAGTACTGGAAACAAACTGAGTGAGTCCACATTACTTTCATTATCCTCTTTAAAATGTGTTTTTTCAGCATTTCTGGGACGAAAAAAACAAAACCAGAGAAAATTCATGGTTCTAGGGAAAAGGAGAGGAAATAGATAGTGCAATAGCAAGAATGAGAGTATTAATGACAGGAAGTAATGTAATCCTAAAGGGATTAGTGACTTAATGCTTATAAATGGCTCAAGTGCCTGGGCCAAATGTTCGATGTGGGAGGAGCTACTCTTCTGTTACTTTCTCCGAGCTCATTAACAACCAAATGGATTATCATGGGCTTCTACAGGATTAAGTGACAATCAACAATCAAAGTAAGACAAGAATTTATTATGAAGAATATTGTGTTCAAAGGTTAACATTAAATTCATGAAATATATTGTAGAAACTACAGATTACATTTTGCTATGATTTTCTTTTTATATGTCAGTCTTCATTCCTCCTCCAGAATGCTCTTTATATGATGATTTGTACATGACTATTTTTAGGAACCCATTGATCAATGTCCTAGTAACATTTCATTCTTTAATATCATCTTTTACAATAAGATTAAGTTGCTTTCAGACAAATTTAAAAATAATCTTTGGGGTTAATGTTCTGTTTTCAAATTATGAAAAAGGAAGGAATTCAATCAAATATTGCATTCTATCACCAAGTGGATTTTAAGTACCATATGCTGTGTTTTATGCCCTATATTATGTAGTCAGAATGAAAATGTAGTCCATGTTTTCAGAGTATGTACTCCCTTCGTCTTTCACATTATCTCAAATAGTGAGAAAATAAATATACATCCATTCTTCCTCCTACTTTCTTTCCTTATATTTATCTCCCAACTAGCCACCAGACATTCTCTCTACCTTTATTACCTACAAAGAGGGCTGGCTGCTCTTCAGATCATCTGGCAAGTATCATGTTTTCTCCAGTATGGAAAAACTAAGACATACGTGTTTTGTTTACAGTGTGTCAAATGTGCCAATTCAATGAGTTTTTGGATTTGTTGGCAAAAAAAAAAAAAAAAAAAAGAGAGACTGAAAAATAGGGAACAGCATTTTTTGCTGCATTGGTAATTTGTTGGCACAAGGAATTTCTGTATTATAAATGACACTCAATTCTCTCTTTGATGGCCTCCCTTTAAGAACAGATTTTGAATAAACAGATCTTAGGCACACAGAATTTCAATCATTGAGGTGTATCTGCAGAAGTAATTAGATACTTGCAAGTGACTTTTAATCACTTCAACTTGAATCCATGTGTTGCAAAAAGATATACTAGCTAATGTGATTTTTCCAGGAACATCTAAAGGTTTTCACTGAGTAACTTTTTTTTTGACTTGACAACTTCTTATCTTCTTGATCTTGAAACACTGACATCCAGATAAAGGCACATGCTGGCATGGGGAAAGAGAGGGGGAATAATCCACCTGACAACTGGTAAAGATAATCGTATTTTTATAATTTTTGATAAATAAATTAACTTACAAGCCTTATTATGACTCTAGTTTCTTCTCCCTTTAATCAGTTACATATATTACTGCCAGAGTAATTGTTCTATTTCATATATTTTGTCATATAATCCACCTGCTAAGGAAGAGTGTTATTGTTTACAGATTATTTCTCTTCTTAGGATGACACACAGGTCCTTTCACATATGGTCTCTACTTGGTCTCCCAGACTCATCTAGCCTCCATGAGTATTTCCTAGTGTAGCCATATTCAACACACTCCTTGCTCCCTGAGGTGCATTTTTGCATGCTTTTTTTCCCATGCATTTTTGCCCATGCATTTGCCCATGCATTTTTGCCCATGGTCTTTGTCTTCCAGTAGCATTGAAGGAGAAAGAGGAGGTAGAGGAGCGGAAAAGGAGTGGGGAGGGATGAAAAGAAGAGGCACAGAGAAGAAATGAGAGGAAAGAAATGTCCAACGAAAGGAAGAGAAAGAAAGAAAAGAGAGTGAGAAACAGAATTTCTCCACATTTCTCAAGACTCACCTCAAGTGATCTCTCTTCTTCAAGCCTTCCCTAAATCCCCTGACAGAGAGCCCCATGCCACCATGCCTTATGCTGTGTCACCCTCTAGCAAATTTACATGGTATAACAAAGCATGCTTATCTTTTTCTCCGTTATAAATGATCAGAAACTTGAGAGAAGGGTCTGAGTCTTGCTGTCTCTGTGTCTCCCATCACCTAGTAGTAACTAGTCCAAAACTATTTTTTTGAAAGAAGGAATGAATCAAACCTGCAAATTAATTAAAAGTGAGAGAACAGACACACAAAATAAAATAGATTTGTTCAACTCTGTTTGTATAATATGAATAGACTTATAAATTAGTCTTTCTAGTTGGTAAATTGGAGGAAAATTAATGAATCTGAAAATGAAAAGTAGGTGTCACGTTATAAGCCTTCTGAGAAAATAACTTGAACCTTTTATCCTTGTGTTATCCTCCTTTCCCAGCACTGAATTATCTTCTAAAATGGTTTGCCCAAGTAGAAAGTTAATTAATTTTTATTAAGCAATTAGAAGAAGGAAAGCAATTTTCATTTTCAAGTAAAAGAATTGGAAAGAACGAGAGGAGATGACTAATCATTAGGAATGGCTAGACGCTGAATGGTTTCCCACATATACCATGATAAAAAGAATGAGCAGGAGGAGGATGATCCATGGAGTAATACAATACTGTCAGTCAGGGTACAGATAGGAATGTCTGCCCTGTCAGCTTTGATCATACCATATGGGGACTGGAAAAGAAAAAGATGGTGCTTTTTTACACATATTCTCTCGCTTCCATTTATACTGAAATGTTATTGTAAAGAGAATAAGCAGATAGTTTCCATGGTTGGACAGCCTTTGTAAGTTTTGCAGATTTTTATTCTTTTTACCAACAGTGACATGCTTAACTCTTCAAGTTGCCACACTCAACTGAATTGAATTTTAGTGTTCTGTTAACTATAAAATATAATGATTCATTTTGCAAAGTTTCTCTGAAACACATCAGTTCAATGACATCTGTAGGTTAAGAGGATGCCTTATGATTCAGATATATGATAATTCAAATTCAGACTCTATAATTGACTTTATCTGTGATGTTGGACAAATTAAATATTATCTTTAAAGACTGTTTTTCTCAGATATAATATAGAGGTGAATAACAAAAATTTAAAAATAGCTGGAATAATTGGATACATGATATATGCCAGACATTGTTTCAAGTACTTTATAGAAATCAATTCATTTAATTATACCAATAAGTTTTTGGTTTACGTACAATGATTGCACCCATTTTACAGATGAGAGAAGTGAGAACTAGGAAATTATGAATTATTTGGTAAATGAAGTGTATAGCACAGTGTCTTGTGTATAGTAGGCAGTCACTAGCTGGAAACAGATACTGCGTATTTCTTCATGTATTATTCTGGATTCTCCAGAGAAACAAAACCAATAGGATATGTGTGTGTGTGTGTGTGTGTGTGTATATATATTCCTTTAATATATGTATTCTCTAATTCCTTTATATATTATATATATATATAACATAGATAGATACAGGAATTAGCATATGACGTTATAGAGGCAGAGAAGTTTCAGGATCTGTAGTTGGCAAGCTTTGAGACTCAGGAGAGCCGATGGTATAGTTCCAGTGTGAGTCTAAAGTCCTGAGAACGAGGAAAGACAGTGATTTAAGTTTATAGACTGAGTGCAAGTATGACAGCAGGAGAAGACTAATGTACCATTTTGAGAACAGTTGGGCAGAGAGAGCGAATCCTCTCTTATTCTGCATTTCTTCTGATTGCAGCCTCCATGGACTGGATGAGGCCCACTCACACTGGGGAGGGCTGTCTGCATTACTCAGTCTGTTGATTCAAATGCTTGTCTCATTGAGATACACCCTGAAATATGCATTCAGACATAATGTTTAACCACGTGACTGGACACCCTGTGGCCCAGTCAAGCTGACATGTAAAACTAACCATCACAATTCATTATGGCAATTTCAAAGAAGGAAAACATTGGCGAAATTGTTTACAAATGAATTCTCAAAATAAATGTTCTAATTATATTTTACAGAGACACAGGGGGAAAGCACAAATGATGATGGAGTCTGGCTTATACTTCACACACAGAAAACATTCATTCAATGAATAATTGAGATCATCAGTTAATTAGAGGTGGATATACAAAATTTAAAATATTGTGACAGGTAATTGAAAAGACAAAGTATGAGAGGTGGTAAAATGAGAAGACAATTTAGGAAAAGTAAAGCAGGGGATATGAGGGCAAAGAATGTAAAATCAGACAAATAGACAAAACATAAACTAAAATTTGTTTAATACAAGTTAAAAAAGAATAAAAAATTTCTTAGAGAAATAAATGATGACTGCACAGAAGAAATATCTAACTCTAGCATTTTATATTTTACCCAATTTCAATCCATTCTCAGTATAAAAGTGAACCAGTAGTTCACTTTTAAAACAACAAATCTGCCATCTACATTAAAAATGTCTTAGAGAATCTCCGTTGTCTAAATGAAATCCTAATTCCTTTGTACTTTATTAAACACTCCTAAAAGTTTTTCTTATTCTTCATTTGCAGCCTCATTTCTGGCCACAGTTTTCCCAATATATACTAAATTCTATCCACAATTAACTTCTCATAATTTTCTAGAAACACAATGTGTATGTTCTTTACTTATATTTCTTGTCTTTTCTAGATGATTCCATTCCCCTTTTTCCAACTAGTGGGTCCTATTCCCTAGAAGGCAAGTTGATGTTGATGTGACAATAAAAGGAATGATAATGTCATGGGAAAGAAGAGGAGAATGTTGGGGATTATAGCTCTCTTTTATTAGTTATTTTGGCCAATCCCTGTAGAGGATATCTTAACTGAGTATTTTATTTAATTCTTACAGCAAACCTACTTTTTGTTATCCATGTTTTATTGTTGTGAATGTTATAGCTTAAAGAGATTAAATGATTTATCCAAGGTCAGCCTGTTAATAACTATTTTACTCAGTTCAAATACCAAATTGACTTTCCTAAGAACTCTTTTATTAAGAATAAAAATTTTAAAATTCATAAAGCCCTACAATGTTCTTTTTATATTGTATCTAATTATATCAGAAATATTTACACATCAGTCTACTGAATTTGATTTTGATTTTCTTGAATCTAGGAATGAGTTTCATCCACCCTGCTTCCCCCATCCCCTGCAGTGTTAGGTTGATCACAAGCAGTTTATAATCTTTTATTTAACATAAACAAATATAAAAAATAAATTCTAAGTATACACAAGTATAGGCAACATACTCAATAGTACAAACAAGAAATCAAAGCAAATTGCCTTTGTCATTTTAAAAATTTGGAGGAATTAAACCTTATTAAAATTCCATTAATAACATTTCCTATTAATAATTCCCTTATTAAAATACTGGAATGTCAATAGATATAGGTATTGAATAAAACTAAGCACAAAATTTAACGATTTTTTCTAATTACTATTCAGGGAATATCTTTGAAAAGAGAAGTGCAAAATATACAAAAACAGAAAGATCAAGAAGCATGCCGAATTGGCAGTATGACTGCCAAAGCAAACAGAACAGTATATAAATTATTATTTAGGGTTTGGGGTGGCTCTTTTATCAGTCACAAAAAGTGTGGACATTAAATAATATGCTTTAAGAAATCTTGTCATAAGAGAACACAGCTTGCTTCTTCCTACATCTATTTTTAAATGAATTTCTTATATGATTGCTCATGAACAGGCCCAATAGTGGTCTTTATTGTTTATAAACCAGTCAATATCTCTCAGTCTCAATGTGTAACCTCTCTGTCACCATTAAGATAGCAGAGGGCAAAGGAGGTGCAATAAATTTTAGCATGTACCAGATGAAGTAGCTGATAGGCTCATTAGAGTAACTATCAGGGATAGAGAAAGCTGTCTCCCGATATCAGTTCCCACAGCATTGAACTTTAGGTTGGAGTTCTTCATAAAATTCAGCCTGATTTTTCTAATTTCCAAAAATTCTACAGTTATTTTCTATTTTCTCTTGTCTCTTTGTGAATGTTTTAAAAAATTATTCTTCTAAGTGGATACTTGGAAAAAAATTAATGTTTCTTTGCAACTTTACCCTTTGATTGTTATATATGCATTCAACTGGAGATAAAGTTGGGTCAAAATCTGGAATTCAAGATTATTTTATACCAAAGTATATCTTGTTTTCAGGTAATTTTTATAATGTCCCAAATACATAACTTTTTAGGCTTTATTTAATTATAGATATTTGGCCAAATAAGCACAATTGAAAGTTTCAATTAAGAGTCTAGGACACAAAGTTTGGGAAAAAAAATCATAGTATTCTAATAATATTATTCCTCAGATGCTGTATGTCTAAAAGCACTCATGAATACCTAGTGCACATGTATCAAAATAAAACTTTTTTTTAGAGTATAACAAGTTCTTTAGAAAACTTTTCGCATCAAATGGTGTAAAAATGAAATCATTTTATATAAATTTAGAATCTGTAAAAGGTACAAATTATGCTTTGCTCATCAATTATATTTATTTACATCTAATCAACTCCATCTTCTGTTTCCTACTCAATATTAGCTCTATTATTTGATTGGTTTGGATACATAGGGGCATGTTATCAAATTATACACACCCTTGTCCTTTTCCTCCTTTCATAAGTTTCCTTCAAATTTATAATTCTTATTACTTATTTAAAAGAATAATGATGGAGAATTAATAAATAGAATAAATATAAAAAGATATTAATCATATAATCACTCAACACATTCCTACTGAATTGATTTTAATTTTTGAAGAATTATCATATTATATTGAATAAAGAATTAGCTCTTAAATAATACAAATAATTTCTTAGGGGAAGGCTGAGGAGGAAGACTGAATGAGAAGGAGCTTTGGCAATTGGGTGTTAAATACCATGGGAAATAGTCAAACTCATAGTGGATAAGAATAGAATGAATGATGGTTGCCAGGGACTGTGTGAGGAGAAAATGGAAAATTATTTTTCAATGGGTATAAAGTTTCTGTTATGCATAATAAATAAGTTATAAATATCTGATATGTAACATAGTATCTATGTTAAGAAAGTATTGTGCACTTTATGAGAAGAGGATACATCTCATGTTATGTTCTAACCAACACAAACACACACACACACACACATATTTATTACCTTGAATTTGGTGATGATATAATGGGTATATGCATAGTTTTAAACTAATCAAATTGTATATATTTAATATGTGCAGTTCGTGTGTATCAATTATATATCAATAAAGCTGAAGAATACAATGGAAAATTCAGAATAAGACAGAGATGGATTGTAAAATATTGTTCATACATTGTGTTAGTTTTTCTTAGGCTCAAATTGGTGCTAATTTTTTTTTATTCTGAGAGATAAAAAGCTGGAGGTTTCAGAATATCACTAATGTTTTATATGTAGTTCTGAAGATTTGTACAAACCTCTCTTCCCCCCTTTTTAACTTTATATAAAAAAGGAGAAAGATCGATCTGTCGGTATGAGAAAGGAAAATTGTAAGTTCTATCTGGGGATTTACTCGTGATTAAGTTTGTATTTCAATATTGCAAAAAACTCTTGGCTATGATTAGAGATATTCATATTAAAAATTCAGATAATGTAGACTGTTATGAAGAAGAAGTTTCAAATTAACTGAAATAAGTTTCAAAGTCAGTTAATTTGTTACCAGCAGTAGAAAGTCACCATTATATTTGGCATATATTCCTGAAGATCATACATAAGATAGATATAAACACAACTACAATATTGGAAGGCTTGTGCTTATTTATTTTATAGAAATAATCATTCTATATAAAATTTGAAAAGTGCTTCCTTCTTACAGTTTATCATGACCATTTTTCTATTATAATCATGTCTACCATGATTTATTGTAGTTTATACATTTTCCCATCCTAAGAAATGCATAGTTTTTGCTTCCATTGGCATTAAATAATAATTATGTATAAGGCATAAATTTAACATAAACCTTTTTTATTTGCTTATTTTTAAAAATTTGAATGTTTGTACAAACCTAAAAGTAGATAAAGTGAGAAGAATAGCAGCCATAAATTTTCTCAGAAAATTACATGAGAACCTAATTAACAGGTGGTGATCATAATGGTGAAACAAACTTCCCAAGACTTTAAAATCCGTCATTTAAAACTTACACTGTCAAACATCAAGTTCAATATTCATTTTAGTATGTGACTCTGCAATCGACAAAAATACATTTCTTTTAATTTATGAAACACAGAAAATATGGTTGTTTTCTCTATGTCTTCTCTTAAGACCTCATTTAATCTGTATCTTTGCTTTTATTGATTTCTTCCTTTTAAAATCTTCATTACTCTTGTCTTTTCTCCCAGATAGTCCACTTGCCTTGCTTTATCCCGTTATGTTCTTCTTCTAATGCTCAACCACCATTCCAAAAGGGCTTCTTCATAATTTAAATTAATAATGTGAGTGTGTATAGAAAAAAAACTCATAGAAGTTTTATTTTAATGTTTTTGAGCAACCTAAATGCATGGAAGATGCATCATCATACAATTTTAAAAATAAAAATGATAGATTAATTTGTATTACATGCTATCTGCTTATGTTCTTCACATGTTAATGGCCACTAAAAATAAAAAGCATTAAAAAAATTATCTTGAAGCCTTTCAACATAGGAAACAACCTTTAAAAATAAATGTTTGTCTATGTGTCTGAAGAGAACCTTCTTCCACAGCTGTGTGGAAGAACCTTCCACAGAGCGTAGGTACATGTTGCCCTTTTTTCAATATTTAAGATGTTATATGTCATATTTAAATTGTTGTAGTATTCCAAGACAGTAAAACTAGTGATATTTAATGTGACAATAATGTATTAATTTTTATTTCAAGACGTCTTGTATAAGCTATTATTTTTGGAAAGAATTCACCTGTCCTGGATTGCTATGTTCTGTTTGGAAGTACATATCCAAATATCAGTCATTTATCTCTATTCCTAAAGTCTAGTAAATGCAACAAGCAATCTGAAAAAGGAAACTTGCAGCTGCATAAAATGAGCATAATTGATTACTAATTGATATGCATTTAATAGAGACTTCTTTCTACCCCATCAGTATCTTTTTATTTATCTTGAATAACGTTTTTAGGTTTGGCCCATTTCCTTGTTCTTTCTCTGCCCCAATCTCCCTTATTTGTTTAGGTCAACTTGACAACCGTTTTTGTTTGTTTGTTTTTTTTTTTTTTTGAAAATGAATTAGATGTCTTAAAATCTCTCTCTCTTTTTATATTTATTTTAGTTTGACAGCAAACATTAGTTCTTGCTTGCTATATTTGACTCATCAAAGTGTTAACATCATTCATAAATTATTACCAATGGTAGGCACTAGTTGTTATCAATCACCAGGGAATAATTGATGCTGATTGAATCAAATAAATGTGGTGTTTGTGAAACTATGACCTTGTCATTCAACTTGGATACAAAAATCTATTAGACCTATGAGAACTGAATCTTAAAGATAACTGAAGAAGGCAGCTTTCTATTGACTTAAATAAATAAAAATGCCTTTTTATTTGAATATTTCTTTCTTTACAATACATGATAGTCTGAAGCTCTGAAAAACAACAACAAAATCACTGATAATCTCCCTTATGTGAGACTAAATGAAGGGTCCTGGGAATATTAACTCTGAAAGAAAGCTTGTCCAGCCTCCCATTTTATAATAAACTATATCAATTCAAGGGCTACATAGAGTAAATTTTTTCAAGTTGTATAGTTCTCTGGTTTGAATGTGTCCGCCAAAGTTTATGTGTTGGAAACTTAATCCCCAAAGCACCAGTGTTGAGAAGTGGGAACTTTCAGAGGCAGAGCCCTCATGAATGGAAGGATTAATGCCATTATTATCGCGTGGGTTAGTTATCATGAGAACGGATTCCTGATGAAACGGTAAGTTCAACCTCCTTCCCTCTCTCACTCTTGTCCTCTCTTGCCCTTCCACCTAAAGCCAGGAGATGACTTAGTAAGAAGGCCTGCATCAGATGCTGACACCATGCTCTCATACTTCCCAACCTCCATAACCACAAGTCAATACATTTCTGTTCTTTATAAATTACCTAGTCTCAGATATTCTGGTATAGCAGCACAAATGAACTAAGACACATAGTGAGCCTTTAGCAGAATCCCATTTTCCTACCAATCTCTCATCTCACCTCCCACAATGTGCATTTTCTTTTATTTACACTAAAAGTGACCAAAAAAAAAATAGTTTAGAATTGAAACTATTTCCAGTTGGTATCAAGATCCAAATAGAGTTAACCTTAATATATATCTGTAAAAAGCTACAATTCGACTGAGTCTCTAAGGCTACATTCAGATATGAAAAGAAATAAAATATATTTGTTGTTTTGATTTAGCCACGAATCAGTGATTTAATTTAGCTACACTTTTCCAAATGACTATGAATTTGATATTGAGTCAGTGCTTTCATAGGATGTCCATAGGTGTAAAATGATGGCCTTAATGCTTATAATAATAAGGTAGGTTTTTGTATGTCTAATATACTGAGAAATTTCCAAAGACTTTTTAATCTTTGCTTAGCATAAGGAGTTTAGTCAGTAACTATTGCAAGGAAAAAATGATCAGTTTTCATTTGTCAGTTCTATAAGCCCCAGGCAAGTTTCTTTCGGTTTTGACTTTTTGTTAATTAACCATATCCTAAGTGCTAAAAGCAATGAGTCATTTTTAAAATTTATCTTTTTTTTTGTATGCCATCACTTCTAGTTTTACCACTTTGTACTCACAAACAAGCCACAAATGGATTAATCATTATGTCATCTAAGGAAATAAATCCATGACATGGGGGTAAATAAAAAATAGTTTGTACTAGGATTTTATAATAGCTTAAATTTATTGAAGGGCTACTGTGTCACAGTCAACATGCTTAGCATTTTTCATGTGTTATTTTCAATTTGTAACTGGAAACTACTTAGGATTATTTAGTTAAAATCCCTCCCTTTACGGGATGAGATGTCTGTTTATTACGTTTACAGCTACATTACAGATCTCTTGGCATAAACTCCAACTATGGTAATTGTTGCTCCTTTTTTTCCCCCCTCTCTCTTTCACCTGCTCAATGTTTAGCATAATCAAGGTGAACATTCTTAGAGAGGCTCGCTTCACTTTTCACATTACTATGACCATTCCTACAGTCATTGTAAAATGCAGTAATAAATCAAATATCTGGACATAAAATAAGGAGTTTAGGCTAAGTAAGTTACAAAGTTGTTTTGGCGTCCAAAACTTAATTATATAACTATCTCCAGGGGATGGAGATTTCTCCCCTGAAAATAGAGCACTTGGAACAGAAATTCAGATTGCTTATTTCATATAGTACAAATTCCTTATAAAACAACTCTTTAATCTACTTAAAATCCAATAGCCCATTAAAATTATCATCTTATCTTAGACCCCATTATAATTCTTGTCTCATTCTTTCCTTTCGTTTTTCTCTGTTTTTTTTTTTTTTTTTTTGCTAATTTTTATTAATTGCATTGCACGGGTGTGTATATTTTGTTTATTCTGTTTTGCTTTGTTCTAATCCTGAGGGTCTTTATATTTGGAAATAACAAAGTGTAACTTAAAAATACAAATATACTTTTTGTGCCACATTTAGAGACCAATTTCTTGATTAATTATTGGATCAACATGAGTTCTGGGATAATTCTTAAAAACTTACTGTGTCATCATGAGAAAATCAAGAATAACCATTATCAGAAATAAATGTGTAACCAGTTAAAAATTCATATATTATAGGCCCTAATTTTCTTTCTCTGTCAACCAGGCTGGAGTGCAGTGGCATGATCTCGGGTCACTGCAACCTCTACCTCCGGGTTCAAGCAATTCGCTGCCTCAGCCTCCTGAGTAGCTGGGATTACAGGTGCCCACCACCCCGCCCAGCTAATTTTTTGTATTTTTAGTAGGGACCAGGTTTCACCATCTTGGCCAGGCTGATCTTGAACTCCCGACCTTGTGATCGACCCGCCTCGGCCTCCCAAAGCACTGGAATTACAGGCCTGAGCCACCGCTACCAGCCTGAAATATATTTTAATTTGGTTTTGCACATCATTAAATTGGTTTCCCATCATCTTTGACTAGCCTTTCTATAGTTCCTATATTTCTAAGTTCTCAACATGGAAATCAACTAGTTAGGATACAGGCCGGTCACCTAGACTACCAATGATCTGAACTTGATTTGGAATTGATTAGTAAGAAAAAGCAGGCTCTCTGCAGTTCTTCTAAGTTTTGTTAGGTGAATGATCACAGAATATTTGGTTTTTGTTGGCATCAGTTGTTGTGAGTCAAGTTCCTAGCAGAGAAGTGGCTTTTATAGTCCTGAAGCAGGTAGACATTTTCTATAAAGCGTCTATGGAGTAGAAGTTAGTGTTTCAACAGCCAGTTTCATGGTGTGGTTTCAGCCAACATTCCTAGAAACTTAGCCCTGATCTGGGTTTTTTAGTTCTCCCAATAAATTTATCAGCTGCCCACACCTTTCATTTTTTGCCTTCAGTTTTATTGTGCTATAATTGACAATTAAAATTTCATATATTTAAGATGTGCAAGTTAACGATTTGATAGACATTATGAAATACTTAATTATCACAATTAAGCTTATTAACTTCTATCACCTACTATCATTACTATCACCTATTTTTGTGTGGTAAGAATAGTTAAGATCTATCCTCTTAGCAAGTTTCATGTATATAAAACAATGTCAACTATAGTCATAGTGTTGTACATTAGGTCTCCAGAACTTGTTCATCTCACATAATTAAAACTTTATGCCCTCTAACTGAGAGCTTCTCATTTCCCCCTCCCCTCAGCTCCTTGGCAACCACCATTCTACTTTCTGCTTCTATGTGTTTGACAATTTTAGTCTCCACATATAAGTGAGATCCTAGAGTAGTTTTCTTTGTGTGTTTGGTTTATTTTACTTAATTTTACATAATGTAAAATATTTTACTTCATTTTACATAATGACCTTCAGGTTTATCCATTTTGTTGCAAATTACATTCTTCTTTTTTAAAAAATTAACATTTTGTTACATTTATAAATCACAACTTCTTTATCCATTCATCCATCAAGAGACATTTTAGTTGTTCCCACATTGTGGCTACTTAGTGAATAATGCTGAAATGAACACAGGAGTGCATAGATCTCCTAAGGACCCTGATTTTATAAAAATGTACCAAGAATTGAGGTTGTTGTATAATAAGATAGCTCTATTTTTATTTTTATTTTTTTTAGCAACTTCTGTATTGTTTTCTATAATGGCCATACCAATTCACATTTCTCAAAATAAACATATAAATAGCAAACGGGTATATGAAAAGGAGCTAAAATGTACTGATTATCAGGAAAATGCAAATAAAAACCACACTGAAATATCACCACATACCTGTTAGCTTGGTCATTATGAGAAGGAAAAAAGGTAAGTGTTGGCAAGGATGTGGAGAAAAGGAAACCCTTGTACACTGTTGGTAGAAATGTAAATTGGTACACCCGTATCTTTTTTAATACATTCCTTTTAGGTTTAATTGGATAAAATCCAATATTGTTACTTGTAGTCAATAATTCTGGTATGGCCTTCCTCAAACTGTTATTCAATTAAGGGACTCCCAAAGATATAAGAGCATAGAATGATGTATGGAATATATCTAGAAGTCAAGAAATTCTAGCTTAGGTCCTGGCTCCGATGTGTTCTTACTATATTTGGGCAAATAAATTAAATTTTGGCACTTCACTTTTCTTGCATGTAGAATTGTTTTGAGAAGAGAAATTTTTACATTTTATTTTATCTTTTTTACAATTTTTGTGGATACATACTAGGTATATATATTTGGGGGGTATATGAGATGTTTTGATACAAGCATGCAATGTGAAATAAGCACATCATGGAAAATGGAGTATCCATCCCCTCGAGCATTTATCCTTTGAGTTACAAACAATCCAATTACATTATTTAAGTTATTTTAAAATAATGAAAAAAATGCAATGTTTTAAATTTCTTTTTGTCCTTCTCGGTGTTTTTTAAAATTCTTGAGCCAAGGGTATATATTTCGTATTTAAAAGATGACTTCTTATTCTTGATGCCTATATTCTTCAGCAATGTATAATAAGATCAAATGAAAACCAATAATTAAATGTCACTACTGTTGTGTGCCTAATGCACATGCATTCCATTGTTTCATGGTATTCAGTTCTGTTTTCCTTGCACAACTTTTCAGTGCGCTAGTCTTGACTTTTTTCTGTCAAGGAAGACATCTTTAAAAGGTACATAGACACTTTATAAAAAGTTGTTCCTTCTGGGCACTTATGTCCATAGGCGAACTGTTTAGCAAAGGCTCAGTGGCTTACTGTATTCTGGTAGAATATAGCCCTGTGCAAGAATATAGCCAGAGTATAGATTGGCATTCAGCCACCTCTTATTCTCTAAGCTGAGCTGTTTTTTGTAGAGAACAAATCACACAATCCTATGAAGAAGCCCTCTTATATCTACATATAATACATACAGGCCAGGGGCAGTGGCTCACACCTGTAATCCCAGCACTTTGGGAGGCTGAGTTTGGCAGATCACGAGGTCAGGAGTTCGAGAGCAGCCTGACCAACATGGTGAAACCCCGTCTCTACTAAAAATACAAAAATTAGCCAGGTGTGGTGGCGTGCACCTGCAATCCCAGCTACTTGGGAGGCTGAGGTAGGAGAATTGCTTGAACCCGGGAGGCAGAGGTTGCAGTGAGCCAAGATAGCACCATTGCACTCCAGCCTGGGTGACAGAGCGAGACCCATCTCAATAATAATAATAATAATAATATTACATACATATATGTATTTATATACATTCACACTTTATATCAGTGATGATATTAAAATTAGACATTTAAATTAAATTTGGTAAGTCATTACATTTTACTAGAATTTAAATTACTACCTACTTCTTACAATTTAAATATGTTAAGAGACTTTGGAAATAATTGGAATTCACTAATAACTTTATACTGAAAAACATTTTCAATTTGCCCAAATTATATACTAAAGAATATAATACCTAAGGTACAAAAAAAGTATACCTAAGAATTACAAATAATTACCAATGATAAAATACTATCAAATACTGATTACAAATTTTTACAAATTTTCGGCTCATCAGCAGGGAAGATTTTTATTCTCTGGAAAATCTAAGTATTGATATGGGTTAAGGTCCTGAATTTTATTATTATTCTATCAGTTGTTGTTATATTTAGAAAATATAATTAACAATAACGCTTAACGTGTATCTCCTACTTTTTTATTGTTCCTAGTACTACACTGAGAAAAAAAACTAACAATAAAATGGGGGCAAGTATTGGGAATTTCTCTGTCAAGCAAGGAAATGCTTTTCTCAAGAAAAATCTGGAAGCTTGTCTACTGACAAGCATGTGAGAAAGGAAAGACAGTTGGTATTTAGCTGCTGAGCTCACCACCTCCTGTGCTTATTACATTCTTAATTGTTTCTCTCTTACCCCAACTGGGTTCATGATGCAGGACCAAGGATGTTAAAGTAGCACTAATATTTTCAGAGCAGGGCATCAGGGCAGCCTAATGCCTGATCTTTCCATCCTAATCTTAAAAATGCTCATACCCCATGTCTAAGCTTGTGCTGTTCAACACATCACCACTAGTCACATGTGGCCATTCACATTTACATTCACATTAAATAAAATTATGTATTCAGTCTGTCAGTTGTACTAGCCATGTCCCAAGTATTCGAGTCGCCTATGGCTATGGCTACGATATTGGTCAGCACACACTGAACATTTCTATCATTGAGGGAAGTTCTATTAAGAATCCTGACCTAAGCACTTACTTAAATGCTAATTTGTATTTTTAGCTTATAGTTCCCTGGCATCTTGCTTGAAATACTCTGATGACATAGTAAAGGTCTCATTCCCATACTGATTGTGTTCTTTCCATTTAATAGTTGCCACTAGGTTATTAGTAGTGTCTCATGGGATGACAGACAGCAGAGCACAGCAGTCACAGTGTTACACTGTTTTAACCTATAAACCTTTTGACAAAGGCACACGCCCCTTTATTACAATTCGTTTGTCAAAGTAGAGTAATTAACATATTGCATCCAATCTGAGATACCATCAGTTGAAAGATATACCTTATTTTGTATTTACATGAGCAATTAAATTAATGACATTCCATTTGGTCTAGAGTCTGCCCAATTCCAGAGATGTTAAAATGTGAAAAAAGTGTGCACCTTAGATATATTGAAATTAAAAATAAGAAACTAAACTTTTACTCATTTCCAAAATTGAATCTTGTTGCAACATACAGAAAATGAAGCAACTTAAATATAGAAAACCTTACTTGTTAGTGTTTTAATGGATTGAGAAGCTTCTTAAATTACTTCTCTATTCCTTTATTCATTTTATGTATCTAGCTGTATTTTGTCCCACTCTAACTCTCTTGCTTTTGGGTGTTCAGTTACACATATATTAGAACATTTTATATTGCTCCAAACTTTTTTCCTAATACTTCTTCTCTTTGTATTTTAATTTGAGTAATTTCTATTAACATATCTTCAAGCTTACCATTATTTTAATGGTGATATAGAATCTACCACCAATCAGTGGCAATTTATATTTCTGTTTTTTATTTTTCCATTTCCAGCATTTCTTTTTTTTAATTACTTTTTTATAAATTGTTTATTTTAGTTTCGGGGTACATGTACAGGTTTGTTTTATAGGTAAATTGTGTGTCAGAGGAGTTTGGCATATAGATTATTTCATCACCCAGGTAGCATAGTACCCAATAGGTAGTTTTTTCAGTCCTCTCCCTCCTCCCATCCTCCACCCTTAAGTAGTCCTTGGTTTGTTCCCTTTTTTGTGTGCATGTGTACTCAATGCTCAGTTTCCCTCATAAGTGAGAACATCCAGTATTTTGTTTTCTCTTTCTACGTTAGTTCACTTAGGATTGTATTAGTCCATTATCATGCTGCTATGAAGCATGTCTGAGACTGGGTAACTTATAAAGAAAAGGAGTTTAATTGATTCACAGTTCTGCATGGCCGGCGATGTCTCAGGAAACTTACAATCATGGTGGAAGGCAAAAGGGAAGCAGGCACTTTCTTCACAGGGCTGGAAGAAAGAGAGAACGAACAGGGGAAGCCCTCACTTGTAAAACCATCAGATCTCATGAGAACTTGCTCACTGTCACGAGAACATCATGGAAGAAAACCACCCCCATGATCCAATAATCTCCCACCAGGACACTCCTTCAACACCTGGGGAATTACAATTCAAGATAAGAGGTGGGTGGCAACACAAAGCCAAAGCATATCAAAGGTTATGGCCTCCAGCTACATCCATGTTGCTGCAAAGGGCATAATCACATTCTATCTTACCAGTACTGGCTGTTTAGTAGTCCATGTATGTATGTACCACATTTTCTTTGTTTAGTCTACTGTTGATGGGCATTTAGGTTGATTCCACGACTTTGCTATTGGGAATAGTGTTGTGATGAACAGATGCGTTCCTGTGTCTTTATGGTTGAACAATTTATAGCCTCTTGGGTATATAATGAATAATGGGATTGCTGGGTCAAATGGTAGTTCTGTCTTAAGTTTTTTGAAAAATCACTAAATTGCCTCCCACAGTGGCTGAACTAATTTACATTCTTTTTTTTATTATTATACTTTAAGTTCTAGGGTACATGTGCCCAAAGTGCAGGTTTGTTACATATGTATACATGTGCCTCGTTGGTGTGCTGCACCCATTAACTCGTCATTTACATTAGGCATATCTCCTAATGCTATCCCTCCCCGCTACCCCCACCCCAAGACAGGCCCCAGTGTGTGATGTTTCCCTTCCTGTGTCCAAGTGTTTTCATTGTTCAATTCCCACCTATGAGTGAGAGGATGCGGTGTTTGGTTTTCTATCCTTGTGATAGTTTGCTGAGACTGATGGTTTCCAGCTTCATCCATGACCTGACAAAGGACATGAACTCATCTTTTTTATGGCTGCATAGTATTCCATGGTGTGTATGGTGTGTATGTGCCACATTTTCTTAATCCAGTCTATCATTGTTGGACATTTGGGTTGGTTCCAAGTCTTTACTATTGTGAATAGTGACACAATAAACATATGTGTGCATGTGTCTTTATAGCAGCATGTTTTATAATCCTTTGGGTATATACCCAGTAATGGGATGGCTGGGTCAAATGGTATTTCTAATTCTAGATCCTTGAGGAATCACCACACTGTCTTCCACAATGGTTGAACTAGTTTACAGTCCCACCAACAGTGTAAAAGTGTTCCTGTTTCTCCACATCCTCTCCAGCACCTGTTGTTTCCTGACTTTTTAATGAACGCCTTTCTAACTAGTGTGAGATGGTATCTCATTATGATTTTGATTTGCATTTCTCTGATGGCCAGTGATGATGAGCGTTTTTTCATGTGTCTTCTGGCTGCATAAATGTCTTCTTTTGAGAAGTATCTGTTCATATCCTTCGCCCACTTTTTGATGGGGTTGTTTTTTTCTTGTAAATTTGTTTGAGTTCTTTGTAGATTCTGGATATTAGCCCTTTGTCAGATGAGTAGAATGCAAAATTTTTCTCCCATTCTGTAGGTTGCCTGTTCATTCTGATGGTAGTATCTTTCGCTGTGCAAAAGCTCTTTAGTTTAATTAGATCCCAATTTTGGCTTTTGTTGCCATTGCTTTTGGTGTTTTAGACATGAAGTCCTTCCCCATGCCAACGTCCTGAATGCTATTGCCTAGGTTTTCTTCTAGGATTTTTTATGGTTTTAGGTCTAACATTTAAGTCTTTAATCCATCTTGAATTAATTTTTGTATAAGGTGTAAGGAAGGGATCCAGTTTCAACTTTCCACATATTGCTAGCCAGTTTTCCCAGCACCATTTATTAAATAGGGAATCCTTTCCCCATTTCTTGTTTTTGTCAGGTTTGTCAAAGATCAGATGTTTGTAGATGTGTCATATTATATCTGAGGGCTCTGTTCTGTTCCATTGGTCTATATCTCTGTTTTGGTACCAGTACCATGCTGTTTTGGTTACTGTAGCCTTGTAGTATAGTTTGAAGTCAGGTAGCGTGATGCCTCCAGCTTTGTTCTTTTGGCTCAGGTTTGTCTTGGCAATGTGGGATCTTTTTTGGTTCCATATGAACTTTAAAAAGTTTTTCCAATTCTGTGAAGAAAGTCATTGGTAGCTTGATGGGGATGGCATTGAATCTATAAATTATCTTGGGCAGTATGGCCATTTTCACGATATTGATTCTTCCTATCCATGAGCATGGAATGTTCTTCATTTGTTTGTATCCTCTTTTATTTCATTGGCAAGTGGTTTGTAGTTCTCCTTGAAGAGGTCCTTCACATCCCTTGTAAGTTGGATTCCTAGGTATTTTATTCTCTTTGAAGCAATTGTGAATGGGAGTTCACTCATGATTTGCCTCTGTTTGTCTGTTATTGGTGTATAAGAATGCTGGTGAATTTTGTACATTGATTTTGTATCCTGAGACTTTGCTGAAGTTGCTTATCAGATTGAGATTTTGGGCTGAGATGATGGGGTTTTCTAAATATACAATGATGTCATCTGCAAACAGGGACAATTTGACTTCTCCTTTTCCTAGTTGAATATGCTTTATTTCTTTCTCCTGCCTGATTGTCCTGGCCAGAACTACCAACATTATGTTGACTATGAGTGGTGAGAGAGGGCATCCCTGTCTTGTGCCAGTTTTCAAAGGGAATGCATCCAGTTTTTGCCCATTCAGTATGATATTGGCTGTGGGTTTGTCATAAATAGCTCTTATTATTTTGAGATATGTCCCATCAATACCAAATTTGTTGAGAGTTTTTAGCATGAAGAGCTGTTGAATTTTGTCAGAGGCCTTTTCTGCATCTATTGAGATAATCATGTGGTTTTTGTGTTTGGTTCTCTTTATATGCTGGATTATGTTTATTGATTTGCATATGTTGAACCAACCTTGCATTCCAGGGATGAAGCCCACTTGATCATGGTGGATAAGCTTTTTGATGTGCTGCTGGATTCAGTTTGCCAGTATTTTATTGAGGATTTTTGCATCAATGTTCATCAGGGATATTGGTCTAAAATTCTCTTTTTTTTAATTGTGTCTCTGCCAGGCTTTGGTATCAGGATGATGTTGGCCTCATAAAATGAGTTAGGGAGGATTCCCTGTTTTTCTATTGATTGGAATAGTTTCAGAAGTAATGGTACCTGCTATTCCTTGTACCTCTGGTAGAATTCAGCTGTGAATCTGTGTGGTCCTGGACTTTTTTTGGTTGGTAGGCTATTAATTATTGCCTCAGTTTAGGAGCCTGTTATTGGTTTATTCAGGGATTCAAGTTCTTCCTGGTTTAGTCTTGGGAGGGTGTATGTGTCCAGGAATTTACCCATTTCTTCTAGATTTTCTAGTTTATTTGCGTAGAGGTGTTCACAGTATTCTCTGATGGTAGTTTGTATTTCTGTGGGATTGGTGGTGATATCCCCTTTAACATTTTTTAATTGCATCTATTTGATTCTTCTCTCTTTTCTTCTTTATTAGTCTTGCTAGCAGTCTATCAATTTTGTTGATCTTTTCAAAAAAAACAGCTCCTGGATTCATTGATTTTTTGAAGGGTTTTTTATGTCTATTTCCTTCAGTTCTGCGCTGATCTTAGTTACTATTTCTTGCCTTCGGCTAGCTTTTGAATGTGTTTGCTCTTGCTTCTCTAGTTCTTTTAATTGTGATGTTAGGTTGTTAATTTTAGATATTTCCTGCTTTCTCTTGTGGGCATTTAGTGCTATAAATTTCCCTCTACACACTGCTTTAAATGTGTCCCAGAGATTCTGGTATGTTGTGTCTTTGTTCTCGTTGGTTTCAAAGAACATCTTTATTTCTGCCTTCATGTTATTATGTACCCAGTAGTCATTCAGGAGCAGGTTGTTCAGTTTTCATGTAGTTGAGTGATTTTGAGTGAGTTTCTTAATCCTGAGTTCTAGTTTGATTGCACTGTGGTCTGAGAGACAGTTTGTTATAATTTCTGTTCTTTTACATTTGCTGAGGAGTGCTTTACTTCCAACTATGTGGTCAATTTTGGAATAAGTGTGATGTGGTGCTGAGGAGAATGTATGTTCTGTTGATTTGGGGTGGAGAGTTCTGTAGATGTCTATTAGGTCCACTTGGTGCAAAGCTGAGTTCAATTCCTGGATATCCTTGTTAACTTTCTATCTCGTTGATCTGTCCAGTGTTGACAGTGGGGTGTTAAAGTCTCCCATTACTATTATGTCGGAGTCTAAGTCTCTTTGTAAGTCTCTAAGGACTTGCTTTATGAATCTGAGTGTTCCTGTATTGGGTGCATATATATTTAGGATAGTTAGCTCTTCTTGTTGAATTGATCCCTTTACCATTATGTAATGGCCTTCTTTGTCTCTTTTGATCTTTGTTGGTTTAAAGTCTATTTTATCAGAGACTAGGATTGCAACCCCTGCCTTTTTTTGTTTTTCATTTGCTTGGCAGATCTTCCTCCATCCCTTTATTTTGAGCCTATGTGTGTCTCTGCATGTGAGATGGGTCTCCTGAATACAGCACACTGATGGGTCTTGACTCTTTATCCAATTTTCCAGTCTGTGTCTTTTAATTAGAGCATTTAGCCCTCTTACATTTAAAGTTAATATTGTTATGTGTGAATTTGATCCTGTCATTATGATATTAGCTGGTTATTTTGCTAGTTAGTTGATGCAGTTTCTTTCTAGCATCGATGGTCTTTACATTTTGGTATGTTTTTGCAGTGGCTGGTAGTGGTTGTTCCTTTCCATGTTTAGTGCTTCCTTCAGGAGTTCTTGTACGGCAGGCCTGGTGGTGACAAAATCTCTCAGCATTTGCTTGTCTGTAAAGTATTTTATTTCTCCTTCACTTATGAAGCTTAGTTTGGCTGGATATGAAATTCTGGGTTGAAAATTCTTTTCTTTAAGAATGTTGAATATCGGCCCCCACTCTCTTCTGGCTTGTAGAGTTTCTGCCAAGAGATCTGCTGTTAGTCTAATGGGCTTCCCTTTGTGGGTAACCCGACCTTTCTTTCGGGCTGTCCTTAACCTTTTTGCCTTCATTTCAACTTTGGTGAATGTGACAATTATGTGTCTTGGAGTTGCTCTTCTCGAGCAGTATCATGGTGGCATTCTCTGTATTTCCTGAATTTGAATGTTGGCCTGCCTTGCTAGATTGGGGAAGTTCTCCTGGATAATATCCCACAGAGTGCTTTCTAACTTGGTTCCATTCTCCCTGTCACTTTCAGGTACACCAATCAGACATAGATTTGATCTTTTCACATAGTCCCATATTTCTTGGAGGCTTTGTTCATTCTTTTACTCTTTTTTCTCTAAACTTCTCTTCTCACTTCATTTCATTCATTTGATCTTCATTCACTGATACCCTTTCTTCCAGTTGATCTAATTGGTTACTGAAGCTTGTGCATTCATCACATAGTTCTCGTGCCATGGTTTTCAGCTCCATCAGGTCGTTTAAGGACTTCTCCACACTGGTTAATCTAGATAGCCATTTGTCTCATCTTTTTTCAAGGTTTTTAGCTTCTTTTTGATGCGTTCGAACTTCCTCCTTTAGCTCAGAGAAGTTTGATCGTCTGAAGCCTTCTTCTCTCAACTCGTCAAAGTCATTCTCCATCCAGCTTTCTTCCATTGCTGGCGAGGAGCTGCATTCCTTTGGAGAGGGAGAGGCACTCTGATTTTTAGAATTTCCAGCTTTTCTGCTCTGTTTTTTCCCCATCTTTGTGGTTTTATCTACCTTTGGTCTTTGATGATGGTGATGTACAGATGGGGTTTTGGTGTGGATGTCCTTTCTGTTTGTTAGCTTTCCTTCTAACAGTCAGGACCCTCAGCTACAAGTCTGTTGGAGTTTGCTGGAGGTCCACTCGTGACCCTGTTTGCCTGGGTATCAGCAGCGGAGGCTGCAGAACAGCGAGTGTTGCTGAACAGCAAATGTTGCTGCCTGATTGTTCCTCTGGAAGCTTCATCTTAGAGGAGTACCCAGCCATGTGAAGTGTCATTCTGCCCATATAGGGGGGGTGCCTCCCAGTTAGGTTACTCGGGGGTCAGGGACCCACTTGAGGAGGCGGTCTGTTGGTTCTCAGAGCTCAAATACCATGCTGGGAGAACCACTGCTCTCTTCAGAGGTGTCAGACAGGGAGTTTGAAGTCTGCAGAAATTTCTGCTGCCTTTTGTTCAGCTATGCCCTGCCCCCAGAGGTGGAGTCTACAAAGGCAGTGAGGTCTCCTTGAGCTGCGGTGGGATCCACCAGTTTGAGCTTTTCAGCCGCTTTGTTTACCTACTCACGCCTCAGCAATGGCAGTCACCCCTCCCCCAGCCTCGCTGCCACCTTGCATTTAGATCTCAGACTGCCGTGCACTAGCAATGAGCGAGTATCTGTAGGAGGGACCCTCCAAGCCAGGCACGGGATATAATCTGCTGGTGTGCCATTTGCTAAGACCCTTGGAAAAGTGCAGTATTAGGGTGGGAATAACCCAATTTTCCAGGTGCTGTCTGTCATGGCTTCCCTTGGCTAGCAAAGGGAATTCCCTGACCCCTTGCAATTCCTGAGTGAGGCGATTTGCAGCCCTGCTTCAGCTCTTGCTCGTGGACTGCATCCACTGTCCTGCACCCACTGTCCAACATGCCCCAGTGAGATGAACCCAGTACCTCAGCTGGAAATGCAGAAATCACCTGTCTTCTGCATCGCTCATGCTGAGAGCTGTAGACTGGAGCTGTTCCTATTCAGCCATCTTGGAACCACCCCCTAATTTACATTCTTACCAGCAGTGTATAAATGTTCACTTTTCCCTGCAAACTCACCAGCACCAGTTATTTTTGGACTTTTTAGTAATAGCCATTCTGACTAATATGAGATGTCTGGAAGAAGGTGCCTGCTTCCCTTTTGCCTTCCACCATGATTGTAAGTTTCCTGAGACCTCTCCACCCATGCAGAACTGTGAATCAATTAAACCTCTTTATCATCTCATTGTTTGATTTGCATTTCTCTAATGATTAGTAATGTTGAGCATATTTTCATAAGTTTGTTAGCCATTTATATTTTTTCTTTCAAAAAGTGTTTGTTCATGTCCTTTGCGTATTTTTAATAGGGTTATTTGTCTTTTGCTTGTTGATTTGTTTAAGTTCCTTATAGATTCTGGATATAAGAACTTTGTCAGATGCACAAATTGTAAATACTTTCTACAGTCTGTAGGTTGTTTGTGTGTGAATAGTTTCTTTTACTGTGTAGAAGCTCTTCAGTTTAATTAAATCCCACTTGTCAATTTTCATTTTTGTTGCAAATGCTTTTGGCATTTTCATACAATCTTTTCCAGTTTCTATGTACAGAATAGTATTTGTGCAGCTTTATTTTTGTTTTCTTTAATGTGTTCTATTGGTCTATGTGTCTATTTCTGTACCAGTCCCATGCCATTTTGGTTACTGCAGCCTTGCAGTGTAGTTTAAAGTTGGGTAATATGATGCCTACAGCTTCGTTCTTTTTGCTTTATTTCTAGCATTTTTATTTCCTTCTTCCTTATATTATATTATATTCTTTTATTTCATTCTGCTTCCATTTCCCATGTAACCATGCGTGTGTCCCATCTTTTCCACTAGATTCTTTAGCATAGTAATCATCTATATATTAAATTTCACAGATGGGAATTTTAATATACAGACGATTAATATGTTAAGCATATGTGTCATATATAAGCTTAGTTCTGTTGTTTTATCTTTTGACATTGTGTTATTTATTTTACATGCATCTCTGTGTATCTTATAATTTTGGTTAGAAGCCATGTATCTTCAGTACAGTAGTAGAAACTTATTAAATTGTTTATACATTTTATCTAGAAATTGCCTTTTTTTTTTAGTAAGGCCTTTATTATAGAGAGTTGTGCCAATATTCAGGTGCTGAGTGCTATGGTTTGAATGTTCCCACCAACATTGATGTTGAAATGTAATTGCCGTTTTAACGGTGTTGAGAAGTGGGACCTTTAAGAGATGATTAGGTCATAAGGGCTCCACTTTTATATGTGAATTAATGCTATTATTGAGAAAGTGTGCTCTTGATAAAAGGCTGAATTTGGCTTCACTTTTCTCTCTGTCTTACATGCTCATTCACCATGTGATGCCTTCCACGATGGAACAAACCGCACCAGATTCTGGTGTCATGTTCTTGAATTTCCCAGACCCCAGAAGCATGAGCCAAATAAACTTCTATTTGTTATAAATTATCTGGGCTGTGGTATCCTATTATAGCAGCAGAAAATAAATTAAGACACTGAGTTTCTGGTTTTCTGCTTCTGGTCACTCTCAGTTCACCACAGGCTTCCAAATACTCTGACTTACCTTATGTTTAAAGTGTGGGCTGGTCTCTCAGGTAGTTTCTCTTGATGTCTCATCCACTCTCAAATTCAGATCGCCCATGTGCACTTCTGTCTCAGAGAATGTCATTCTTTCCACACTCTTATAATTCCCCAGCTGTAGACGGTTGTGTATTACTCAACACTTTACAGCCTATTGTTGGCAGAAAGGGAGGACGACATTTTTCATTTTTCTGTTTTACTATCAGTCTTAGGTAGGAAATTATGTCGTGAGTTTTTAGGGTAGAACCCAATATGAAAATCCTACTGTTCTTTTATTAGTATGAACTTTTTTAATAATCTGTGCCCAGAATGTATTTCAGGACTTCCCTTAGGATTTTTTTTCTTCTATTTCTCCTGAGGGTAGAAGTATTTGCTGGTATTTTGCAAGTGGTATAAAGCTTTTGTTCTATACTAGATATAGAAAAGGATCTGGTTTCTTAGACTAGGGGAATATGTGTTATTGTTACTATTATTGAGTAGGACATTGTAACAAATGTAATCTATTGCTGGTGAGAATGCTATTAGCAAAAGATGTACATTTGGTTTTAGCTATCAGTTGAGAAGTAATCTGGAGCAAATAAGTAAATAAAAGCATGATGTTTTATTGTGTTTAAGTGTTTAAGGTCACTAGCTTGATCTTCAGAGATGAAACCAAAACTCACTATTGAAGAGCATGAACTAGACAGTCAGATTAGTTGTATGCTATAGTTAATAGAAAGGGTAAAGAATGCAAATGGGAAAAATTAAAGTCGATTCTTAGTCTTCCTGTGTTAATTAAAATTGTTGTGTTTGCAAGTGACTTAAATACTTTCCCAAAATGTCTTAAGGAAAACAGACTTAAATGGTTGATATAGTCAGAAAGTTCCCAGGTACTTCTAGCTCCAATTGTGACTTAATAATACATAATCTTTATTTATTTTTCTCGGTTTCTTTTTCTATCATTTTGGTCACATTTAAGACAGATATTCTCTGTGGTGGCAAAATCGCTCCAGTAATGTCCCGCATCTTTCCAGACTAAAGTGTAGCCAGAAATAATGTTTTCTTCTTTTCCAGATTTGTTATCAAACATTGCATGATGCTTATTAGCTCTGAATAGTTACATAGCCATTGTATCAGTCATTGCCACCATAGCATAATCAAGCCTCTTACACGGTATCTCTGGCATCTGAGAAGAGCCAGATTCCTTCTAAACACATTAACAAAGAGTGAAAGAAAACTATCTTCCCAAGACAATATTAGACATTTTTAGGAGAAATAGAATTAACTGATGCCAGTTGGCTGTTTTAGTCAATTGGGGGTGCTATAACAAATTACCGCAGATGGGTGGCTTAAATACCAGACATTTATTTCTCATAGTTCTGCAGGCTGGGAAGTCTGAGATCAAGGTTCTGGAAGATCTAGTATCTGGAGAGGGTCTGCCTTCTGGTTTTCAGATGCGGTCTTCTCATTGGATCTTCACATAACAGAGATCAGAGAATAAGCACAGTTTCTTGTTTCTCTGATAAGGGCGCTAATCCCATCATAAGGGCTTCCAGATTTATGATCTAATTATCTCTCAAAGGCCCGATATCCAAATATCATCACATTGGGGATGAGGGTTTTAACATATAAATTTGGATGGAGAGGACACAACATTTAGTCCACAGAAGTGGCCAAAAAAACCAAAAATAACTATTGTATTCAAAGATCATTGATAGTTTTCATTTGCTTGATATTTCAGAAACTCATTTTCTGGTCCTTCTCTAGTATTCATGTTTCTCTAGAATTCAAAGACATATTGGTCTAATATTAAACTGTGTTCACCATGCCAAGTTACCCCAATTTTTGTAAGCTTTTTATCTTAGGTCCAGTCTAAGAGTAAAAAGCATTGTCTTTTATTCTAGGTTGCAATTTTGAGAGGCTAAGTTGTGAAAGAGCAGAAATGTGACTACGTCTAGAATCTTCTTTTGCAACTAACTTTACTTTTAAGCTGTTTTATGCTGAGATATATACCTACCACTTAAAATATTTCAATCAAAGTCTACGTTAAAGCTGTCATTCTCAAATAAGGACTATTTATTCATTTGTCATTTAAAATATATTCTATCATGTAATCCTTTCAGTCAATTCATGGGGAAGATAATATTGTCTACCTGATGCTGACCTTGCTCTTATCCAAATGATAGGCCAAATAAAAGTTAGATTAAGATCCATCTCCCTCTGACTTCAAAGTTTTTGCTAATTTTAGTGTAATATGATATGTGGATGAACGGGCAAAAAAATTGATTCACATGAGTTTTCATGTTTTAGAGAAACTATTGGAAAAAAATTGTTAAGTCATGATTGAGAAATTAAAGAATACTGCTGGTTTCTAATTTTTTTTTTTTTGAGACGGAGTCTCGCTCTGTCGCCCAGGCTGGAGTGCAGTGGCGCGATCTCGGCTCACTGCAAGCTCCGCCTCCCAGGTTCACGCCATTCTCCTGCCTCAGCCTCTCCGAGTAGCGCCCGCCACCACGCCCAGCTAATTTTTTTGTATTTTTAGTAGAGACGGGGTTTCACCATGGTCTCAATCTCCTGACCTCATGATCCACCCGCCTCAGCCTCCCAAAGTGCTGGGATTACAAGCGTGAGCCACCGCTCCCGGCCTGGTTTCTAATATTATACAAACCTCAGTTGATTATTTTAAACTAGTGATGATATTCAGGGCATGTCCAAAAAAACACTGGGAGTATAACTGTGTTCATGGTTGATATAATTAATTTTGATCCCTGTTTTCATTGTTCATAAAACTATAATTTTCAAAATATTTGAATTCTAAATGTTCTGTTTTATGCAGTTTTTCTTTTTAAATTCATATAGGTTTTTAACTGGGTAAATAAGAAAAATATATACATTTAACATTCGAGTTCTGATCTTAAAATAACTATAACAGTTTTATAAACCAAGATGTTTTTTAATTTAATTATTTTAAAAGTATATTTTTTGGTTTGTAAATAGATTTTTTTGACTTAGTAAATAGATTTGCAGTTCAGAATAAATCAGAATTAAATATTCTAGCTTGAACTAGGACTTAAATAAAAAATTAAATTCATTTAAAGTTTTCATTCAAAGTCTAGTTTTGTGCTAGTTAATTTGGTAGCTTTTAGCCTTAAATAGCTATTGAGCACTGGTAGCATGGCTAGTGCTACATTTTGAAATAACAATATTTTAGATATGTTACATTAAATAAAATATATTATTAAAATAAATTACAGCTTTTTATTTTCAGTTTTAATGTGACTCCTAGAAAATTTAAAACTATAATTGTGGCTTGCATTTTATTCTATTAGGCAGCACTGACTAGATCAATCTCTAGATCTAGAAATTTAGAAAGCCCTTTAGGTTTTAAATCATCTAAACTGATGATTACAAAACACCAATATTTAAAATCATTTTCTTTCTCTTAGCTAACCAGCAGCTTTTTGAGAATTTTTATTCAGCATTTCTAGAGAATGCTGAAGTCACTGAATCTCACCACTTGTGCCCCATCTGTATTTATACAAATGGAATAGTATGACAACTGATATGTAAAACAATATATTTTATTATGTGCATATTCTGTTATTCATAGTGTATTCAAAACCACTTACAAGGCAAAAGAACTGGTAGCTGAGATTGTCTACCATCGTATATTCAATAGTGACAGCCGAGAACAGTTTTCAGTAGTAGAAATATGTGCATTTTCTTGAGCATAACTAGTGGAATATTGAAAAAATAGTACTCATTGAGGAATTATGCCCTGTATTTGAAAATATTTTAGTTATTCCATTATAGACCTTGGTGTGCTTTTGAGGTGCTCTTGAAGTAATAAAGTCTTTGTTATGTTGGCTGATTGGTTGGTTGGTTGGTTGGTTGGTTGGATGGCTAATTAATTTGGTATCTTGGTGCCATATTTCATTAGCAGACACACTTGTACAAAATACTCTATTTTTTTTTCCTGTGCCTAATCAGGTCATATTGTTTGTGCATCAAGAGTCATAATACCCATTTCATGAAAATCATTTCTATATAATTAGAACATAACTGTAAAAAATACTGAAAATGAAGGACAACGGCAAGAAAAAAATGAGCTCTTTATGAATTAGAACAATTATTATTTTCCTACAGATATCCTAAGAAAATGATGCACAGTTAAAAGAGACTAAGTACAACATTTAAAAATTTTTATCTTGTCCCTGATGCTTTTATTTCCTTCCTCGATTGATTGTTATCATGGAGCCTTTCTTTCTCTCCTTCCTTCCTTCCTTCCTTCCTTCCTTCCTTCCTTCCTTCCTTCCTTCTTCCTTCCTTCCTTCCATCCTTCTTTCCTTCTTTCTCTTTCTTTCTTTCTTTCTCTCTTTCTTTCTCTCTCTCTCTCTCTTTCTTTCTCTTTTTATTGAGACACAGTCTCACTCTGTCACCCAGGCTGGAGTGCAGTGACCCGATCTTGGCTCACTGCAACCTCCGCCCCCTGGGTTCAAGTGATTCTCTTGCCTCAGCCTCCTGAGTAGCTGGGACTACGTGCACGTGCCATCACACCTGGCTAATTTTTTGGTATTTTTAGCAGAAACTGGGTTTCACCACTCTGGCCAGGCTGGTCTCAAACTCCTGACCTCAGGTGATCCGCCTGCCTTGGCCTCCCAAAGTGCTGGGATTACAGATGTAAGCCACTGTGCCGACTATCATGGCTTATATTTTGAAAAGTAGTTATGCAGTTATATATAACAATTAAAACCCTCGCCTACATAGCTTAATATGAGTATCTGGAAAATTTTTTCCTCTACTCTCTCTCCAAAACAGAACAATCATTAATAATATAGTTTGGGATTTAATTGATATCCTTTGTTATACTGTATTTCCATTGCAGCCAAATGTGATTTTATTATTCAGCTGGCTATCTTTTATTCAATGTCAGGATGAGTTAATCACTTTCTTTCTAGTAGTTACCACGTGTCAGTGAGTTAATTTCATGAAGAATATATCCAGAAAGGAATAACATAAGCCAAAATAGAATATTATAAGAAATATTCTCTATCTGCCTGTTTCACTTCAAGTATTATAACATTGAATGCAATTGCTAATTAAAAGTTTAGGGAGTCAGGATATGCCTAAGAGTACCCAGACAATTGACCTAGATAATCCTAATAACATGTTAGGTGCCTTAACCAAGTCCTTGAAAGAATTGTATTTCTTCTGTCCAGTCGTGTGTCAGCCACTAGTTGTTAAATATCTCCTGATACATTTCTTAATTCCTCACTCTGTTTCCTAAACTGTTGAGTATGTATTTGTTACCTGGACTCTAAACTTTCTTTTTGTATGGACTAGGTGTGATATTTCAAACCCTTGCTTTTTACTCATACTTTGGGTTCTGACCATGATATAGCATTGGGAGGAGATTGTAAAACATCTGTTGAGAGTCACTGCCTTATCTGTGGTCTGAACTAAAAATGTCTCTCTTCAGATGACTCCAAGAATTCATAGATTTATAAATTGTATCTAATGATTTTTATGATTTGGAAAATTTGAAGAACGTCAGAGTACACTTTAAAAATGGAGGAAAGTGGCCAGGCGCGGTGGCTGACGCCTGTAATCCCAGCACTTTGGGAGACTGAGGCGGGTGGATCACCTGAGGTCAGGAGTTCAAGACCAGCATGACCAACATGGAGAAACTCTGTCTCTACAAACAAAACAAAACAAAACAAAACAAAACAAAACAAAACAAAACTAGCTGGACGTGGTGGCGCTTGCCTGTAATCCCAGCTACTTGGGAGGCTAAGGCAGGAGAATCGCTTGAACCTGGGAGGCAGAGGTTACAGTGAGCTGAGATCATGCCATTGCACTCCAGCCTGGGCAACAAGAACAAAACTCCATCTAATAAATACATAAATAAATACATACATACATACATACATACATACATAAAAATAAAAAAAAGGAGGAAAGGAAAATTTGGAGTCATAAAATCAGTTTTCTAGTGTCAACATGGCTTTTGGAATCAAGCACAAGTGGGCACAGAAGTAAAGAAAACGGGCCTACATACTTCATGGGGTTTTTTTTGTTTTAAGATTTTTTTATTATTTTTCTTATTTTTGCTGTAAATCATATGTACTCTCTCCCCCTTGACAGCAGTTACATGCTTGTGACATGTAGCCTTCTTAAGAGGGAAAAAATGTTAATTACTCAACCTCAGATTCTGGTGCCTGCTCTGATTTATAGTTTATGGGTGATGTGTTTGGCATTTTCAAGGCTCAGTTGGTTATGTTGAGCTTCAGGACTGAAGACTTGGTCCCTTAAAGAAGAACATTCTGCTTTTAGTAATAACCAGGTTAATGTGGGCCACATGCCAGTCCAGCTGAATATGCATAAAGTGATTGAAATTGAAAGTCAATTCCTTACATATTTGAGTTTCATGCTATGAGGAATCTTACAAACAGAGGTCAGAGGGATTTTTATGTTGAAAATCAGTAGAGTGTTACCTTTGCTATGGGAGAAAACAACTTTCTTCAGATATTAATGTCAGCATTAGAGTAATTGCTCTGTGAAACTGTCTCTAGAGTTCCATTCTCTCTTGAACAACAAATCTTTATCATCACGTTAGTATTCAGGTCATTTTTCATAAGCAGCACATAAAGAACACATTAATCTTTATAGATGTCTGCCTATATTTTTATTTCAAGTTTAGTTATTGTCAAATATTGTCAACCCACAGCCTTTTCCTTTGCCAAGAGTTCTTCATTAACTCCTCCAATAACCTCCCATCTTTTAAAATAAAAACATTGATTTTCCCTTGAAGATGTTATCATTACCTGGAAACTAAGGCAAAGAAAGTTAAGTCATGTGTTCAAGTTTTCAGTGTAAATGCTGAACCAGACACACAATCCACACATATATTTTAATCCACAAACTCACTATTAAAGTTATAATGCAGACTTCGACAAATATGATGATGCAACATATTAATTAAAAGCCTGAACAAGTAAATAATGTTCATGACCAATATAAATGGATGCTTTAAAAAAAATGACCCAAACAGATGTCATCAAGATGGCTTACTAGAAGCCTCTAGTGCTCACCCCCTCCACATAGAAGAACCATAACAACAAACCACACATTGAATAGGATGTTTAAGGGAGAACAGTGAAATTCAGCAAGGAAGTGATGAAGACCCTCTGAGGCATGGAAGCTTGAGATGGTAGCATAGAGAGGGAAGCAAAGAATCTGGCCAAGATTGGCTCAGAGCCAAGAGATACTCCCCATTTCTGAGAATAGGTAAGTGGGGAATGCCCCAAAGCCCACATTTCAACAACAGATACCTGCAATTCTAGTTATAGTAGAGCCCCTCAGGCCTCACAGGCCCTAAGTCCACCAGAGGGAGTTGCATGAAGTTCATAGGATTTTATTATCCCAGAGAAAAAAAATTAACGCTAGATCACCTTCACTCATTGGGACCCAGGTTATTGTAGCACAATGCCATTTTGAGAGCATGGTCACCATCAGAGTACATCCTTCCCTGAGGACCAATAGCCCCTGCATTTCCACATCCCTGGGGCCTGACATCCATCCCACATCCATTCAGAGGGTTGCAGTGTTGCACCACCAGCTGGACCCAGTAGTTCAGCCATGACTGTTGTACTGAAGCACATGCAGGACCCTCCATCCTAGAGTATAAATAGTCTAGCACAGTGAGGAAGCTTTCCCCAGGACAGAGAAATCTGACATGCATGTTCCCCAGAGCCTTCAAGCCACCAGTTCAAGGCATAACACCACAACCAGCAATTGCATTTACTCCAGCAGCAGAGATGTCATGAACTTGTGCATGTCCTTGAAGGGCCTGAAGGCTGGTCTGCATGGTATCCCCACCTCTGAGCAAACTTGTGCCATGGCAAATAATCACAGAATGGCCACCAGGGCACTTAGAGACACTGCTGACATGGATTACCAAATAATTGTTATAGAGACTATATTACTGTGCCCACTCAGAACCAAAGCCAAAGTATTTTATCCAAGTAAAACTGTAGGACACACACAGAGAAAAAGATCTTTCCCTATAAAAGCTACGTCATAAAACTAGAAGAAGAGATTGTTCCACTAGATGCACAGATATTAACATAGGAATACCAAAAGATATGATTTAGAAATTCAATAAAAAGATAGCTATAATAAAAAAGAACCAAACAGAACTATTAAAATTGAAAAATTGAATAAATACAATAAAAATCAGTGCTTCATCAATAGACTAAATTAAGTAGAAGAAAGAATTTCTGCCGGGCGCGGTGGCTCACGCTTGTAATCCCAGCACTTTGGGAGGCCGAGGCAGGCGGATCACAAGGTCAGGAGATCGAGACCACGGTGAAACCCCATCTCTACTAAAAATACAAAAAAAATTAGCCGGGCGTGGTGGCAGGCACCTGTAGTCCCAGCTACTCGGAGAGGCTGAGGCAGGAGAATGGTGTGAATCCGCGAGGCAGAGCTTGCAGTGAGCCAAGATCGCGCCACTGCACTCCAGCCTGGGCGACAGAGCGAGACTCCGTCTCAAAAACAAACAAACAAACAAACAAACAAACAAACAAAAAAACTCTGAACTTACAGACAGGCCTTTTGAGATAAATGAGTTAACCAAAAGAGGAAAAAGAATAACAATGAATGAAGCAGGACTACGGGACATATAAGAGGACATTAAGAAAACAAATATTGGAATCATGGAAGTTCCACATTAAGCAAAGAAGAAGAGAAGCATAGAAAACCTGTTTAATGATGTAATAGCTGAAAACTCTCAACTCTTGGAAGATGTGTGGCATGCAGATAACAAGCTCAAATATTTTCATGTAGATTTAACCCAAAAATGTCCTCTCTGAAGTACAATAAATATCACAAGATAAAGAGAGACTTCTAAAAACAGCAAGAGGAAAGCATCAAGACACATATGAGGAAATCCCAATTAGAGAAATGGTAAATTTGTCAATGGAAACTGTACAGATCAGGAAATAATATGATAATATAGTCAAAGTTCAGGGAAAAGCAGACAAATAACCTTCCAGCCAGAAATATAATACTCAGGCAAAGCTATCCTTTAGAAATTAAGGAGAAATAAAGTATTGCCCAGGCAAGCAAAAACTGAGGGAATTTATCACCACTAGACTGGTCCTACAAGAATGTTTAAGAAAGTCTTACATTTGAAAGCACATGAGCAATCTCTACCATTATAAAAACATATAAAAATATGAACCTCACTGGTAGAACAGATAAATAAATGAGAAATAAAACAGAATCAAATTGAATCAATATAGAAAATCAACAAACTGCAAAGATAAACAATAAGAGAGGAAGAAAGAAACAAAGAATTTGCAAAACAATGTAAAAAATTATAGGAGTAAGTTTTTCCCAGTCAATAACTGACTAGCATGTAAATGATTTAAATTCCCCAATAAAAAGATACAAATTGGCTGAATCGATTAAAAAATAAGTCTCAACTATATGCTGCCCACAAGAAACTCACTTCATTTGTAAGGACACATGTAGACAGAAAGTGAAGAGATGGAAAAAGATATTTCATACAAATGGAAATAAAAAGTGAGCAGGAAAGCTGTATTTATATCGGATAAAATAGACTTTAAGTAACAAAAAAAGAAACAAAGAAGGTTATTGTGTAATAATAACAAGGTCAATTGAGCAAGAGGATATAACAATGTTAAATATATATGTACCCAATACCATAGCATCCAGATTTACAAAGCAAATATTGTTAGAACTAAGGGGAGAGAGAATCTCCAGTACAGTATAAGCTGGGGACTTTAACGCCTGACTCTCAGCATGAAACATATCATCTAGACAGAGAATCAAGAAATATAGTTCTTAAACTGCACTTAACACCAAATAGACCTAAAAGACATTTCTAAGTCATTTTATCCTTTAGCTGCAGAAAACACATTCTTCTCATTAGCACATAAAATATTATTTAGCATTAATTATACTTTGAGCCAAAAACAAGTCTCAATATATTTTTGAAAACTCAAAATTATATCAAGTAAGAGGAAGCAGAGCATAAAACTTTAGAAAATTTGCGGTCTGATGATGCAATAGAAAAGAAAAACCCATTTTCTGAAGAGAAATTCAAGCCGGCTGTAGAAATTTGCATAAGTAATGGGGAGCCAAATGTTAATCACCAAGACAATGGGAAAAATGTCTTTAGGCATGTCAGAGCCCTTCATGGCAGCCCCTCCTGTCACAGGCCTGGAGGCTTAGGAGGAAAAAATGGTTTCATGGGCTAGGCCCGGGGCCCCCTGCTGTGTGCAGCCTTGGGACTTGGTGTCCTACTTTCCACCTGCTCCTGCCATGCTAAAAGGGGTCACGGCACAGCTCAGGCCATTGCTTCAGGTGCAAACACCCAGTCTTGGCAGTTTGCACATGATGTTAGTCCTGCAGGTGTTCATAAGATAAGAATTGAGGTTTGGGAACCTCTGCCTAGATTTCAGAGGATGTATGGGAACACCTGGATGTCCAGCAGAAGTCTACTGCAGGGGTGCAGTCCTCATGGAGAACCTCTACTAGGGCAATGCAGAAGGAAAATGTGGGGTTGGAGCCCTACACAGAGTCCCCACTAGGGCATTGCCCAGTGGAGCTGTGAGAAGAGGTCCACTGTCTTCCAGACCCCAGAATGTTACATCCACGGACAGCTTGCACCATGCACCTGGAAAAGCTGCAGTCACTCAACACCAGCCCATGAAAGCATCTGACTGGGGGCTCTACTCTATAAAGCCACAGTGGGTGGAACTGCCCAAGGTTGTGGGAGCCCACCTCTTGCATCAGCATGCCCTGGATGTGGGCCATGGGGTCAAAACAGATCATTTTGGAACTTTAAGGTTTAATGCATGCCCTCTTGGATTTTGGACTTGCATGGGGCCTGGAGCCCCTTTGTTCTGGCCAGTTTCTACCATTTGGAATAGTTGTATTTACCCAGTGCCTATACTCCCATTGTATCTAGGAAGTAACTAATTTGCTTTTGATTTTACAGGCTTATAGGGAGAAGGAACTTGCCTTGTCTCAGATGAGACTTTGGACTGTAGAATTTTGAGTTAATGCTGGAATGAGTTAAGACTTTGGAGGACTGTTGGAAGGGCATGACTGTGTTTTAAAATGTGAGGACATGAGATTTTGGGGGTGCATGGGTGGAATGATATGATTTGGCTGTGTCCCCCACCCAAATCTTGTCTTGAATTGTAGTTCCCATAATCCCTACATGTCATAGGAGGGACCTGATGGGAGGTAATTGAATCATGGCAGCAGTTACTTTCATGCTGTTCTCATGATAGTGAGTTCTCAGGAGATCTGATGGTTTTATAGGGGGCTTTCCCCCCTTTGCTCAGCACTCTTCTCTCTTTCTGACTTGTGAAGCACATGTTTGCTTCCCTTTCCACCATGTTTGTAAGTTTCCTGAGGCCTTCCCAGCCATTTGGAACTGTGAGTCAATTAAACCTCTTTTCTTTGTAAATTACCAAGTCCCATATTTCTTCATAGAAGTGTGAGAATGAACAGTATGGAATCAATGTAAGTGTCCATCACCAGCTGAATGAGTTAAAAAATTGTGGTATAAATACACAAGGGAATAATATGCAGCCATTAAAAAATAATAAAATTCTATTATTTGCATCAACATGGATAAACCTGGAGGACATTATATTAAGTGAAATAAGTTAGGCACAAAAAGATAAATACCATGTGTAACACTTGTATGTGGGAACAGAAAACATTTAGCTCACAGAAGTAAAGAGAAGAACTGTGGTTATTAGAGGCTTGAAAAGGTAGGAGTAAGAAAAGATAGAAAGAGGTTTGGTAAAGGATATAAAATTACAGCTAGAAAAAAGAAGGAGTCCTAGAATTCTATACCACATTGGGCAACTATAGTTAACAATAATTTAATATATACTTTCAAAAATCCTAAAGAGAGGATTTTGAATGGTCACAACACAAAGAAATAATAAATATTTTAGGTGATGAGTATGCTAATTACACAGATTTAATCATTACATATTATATACATGTATAAAAATATCACATTGTATTCCAAAAATATGTACAATTTTATATGTCAATCAAAAATTTTAAAATTTTCTAAATGACAAGAATATTTTAAAGATTTCTAAGTAAAAAGTTTTAAAACATTTTTAAATAAAATTTTATTCAACAATATTTAGTATGCTTCTCAGTTTAACTAGATTTTAATAAGAAAAGGATGTGTTTAAGTAGTCAATATTTAGAGTATGTATATGTCACCAAAATATGAAAATGTATTAATATTCTTTGCAATTAAATGTGTTTTAAAGGTGCAATATAATCCTTGTAAGGAAAAGGCAAACAAATAAATAAGTCCATAATAGACCAGTAAAAGACAAATTATGTATAGAATGTAAGTATAACATTCAAATAAAGAAAAATGACAAATTACAGAACAAATTGCATTGAGCAACTTTCTGGTTACTTGGGGAATAAAAAACAAAACTGGATGTATACCTCACACCGTAAATAAAAATAATTATTGCTTTATTGAAGAGATCATAAATTTTAAAAGTGCTAGAAGAAAAAAGTGTGTGAGAACTTAAAATGTTAAGCTAGTTAAGCTACTTTTGGCGTGCTACTTAAGTATGAGACCACAAAGGAAATAACTTTTAGAATAAACATATAAAGATTTAAAAATTGTCTATGGAAAACACACAAAATGAAAACACACATGCTAAATAGGGTAAAATGTTTACTGCATACATAAAAACAAAGTTATAATCTGTCATATGAAAAAAGCTTTTAGAGATCAATAAGAAAAAGATGAATGGATTCCCAAGAACAAACAGGAAAAAGACACTGATATAAAAGTTATGAATGAAGAAATACAAGTGATTACAGCTTATGACAGGATATTCAAGCTCAATCATAATCAAACTACAAGTCTAAATGATTTGTTGTTGTTATTGCTGTCATTGTCATTGTTTATCCTTGAAACAATTTAAATTACCTCAGTGGTAACGTGATTTTATTGTGACATTGAACAAAGAGAGAGATGCTTGTGTAGCATGTAGGACTACAAATTGTTTTTAGCCTTAGCAAAAAATGACTGGTAATAGGAATCAAAATATAAAATGTGCATATCTTCTGATCTACATATTTTACTTTTGAGAATATATCCTAAGCATATGCAAAATATGTAATAAAAATAATTTTAGAGTTTTCTGTGGTATATGGAAAATATGAACAATCTAAATGGCTATTAATAGATAAATACATATATTATTATACTTTCTTGAAATTTTTATTTATTACCATTTTTCTAATATTTAAAATATCATTTAACACAGGTATGTTAATTATGTATGAGGGTATAGTGTTATGCAAAGTTACAAATACAAAATCAATACAACTCATTTTAAGGATTTTCTATCTCTGCTTGGTAGTAAAACTTTTATGGAATAAGTTAACAAGTTGCAATTGAAATAGATTTGAGCTTTTCTGGTTGTAATCTCTTGGGCTTAGCCTCAGGTAATAACCAAAAAATGTCCATATATTTTTGTCCTTTAATCCTCATAATAAAACATTTGGATATATATTATGTTCTCTATTCCCTTGATGAGTAAATTGTGTTTTTTTCCCCTTTCTTTCTTTTCCTTCCTTCCTGCCTGCCTGCCTGCCTTCCCTCCTTCCTTCCTTCCTTCCTTCCTTCCTTCCTTCCTTCCTTCCTTCCCTTCCTTTTCTTCCTTCCTTTCTTCCTTTCCCTTTCTCTCTCTTCTTTCTTTCTTTCTTCTTTCTCTTTCTTTCTTTCTTTTTTTCTTTCTTTCTTCTTTCTCTTTCTCTTTCTTTCTTTTTCTTTTTTCTTGTAACCTGCTAAGGAAAACACAAGCTAAGATTTGATCCTATTGAAATGAAGACACCCTTTTCTCCAAAGCTGCTTGGAAATGAAATGACCACTTTTCTAAGTCATGGTTTATTCAGTTAACAAGGGCTTGGAATTTCCTGTGTGTTGAAACAATAATTTTCATCCTTACCGTTCTAGTTCCAGCACTAAATGGAAGCTAGGTTGGGAGTTTGGCTCTCTGTCCTATTGCAATATATTTATTTCTGCATGGATATGCTAGAGAGAAAACTAGTTTATAGCTAGTGAGACAATGTTTAAACTTATTTTGCTATAAATAAAAAATCGCTTGTACTACTGTCAGTAATTGATTTTAAATGCCATTCAGGTTATCAAACCAGATATTTTCAAATGATGATAAGTAGAAAATAGTTTAATGCCAACTGATATGGAAGTTGCTTATTTGCATTAATTAATGAGGAGAGGTCTGGTCCATGAAAATATTATATTATAAACAGTGGCATTGTCAATGAGGCTGTTAGTTTACTCAAGAGTGTAGTATGGTGAAAGTTACATGTTAAATATCAATTACTGAAAAATGGAACATCTTTGAAAAGGAATTTTGCACTATAGAAAACGTCTCAGGAACTCTAAGAGCAATTCTAAGAGCAATTTAAAGAAGGTTTTTCTGTAATATAATAAGCTTGTTTATATAACAGGGAATATATCAGGAAATGATTTATTCTGCCTGCTCAAAGATCTCCTTCGGGGTAATAAAGTATAATCTTCTGGTATTAGCTGCTATTAATACATAGGCCAGTTGAATTATATCCTAGGCAGAATAGCCCTACATGCAATTAAAAAATGTTGTCCAGGTGATTTTTGGTATACTTTTAATATTTGAGTCATCAGCCATCCATTGTCTAAAGTAAAATAAATATATCAAATAAAAACATGTGTACTTCATTCATCTCATTAGGTTGTCAGCATTTACAGTCAGAGTATTTCTGAAAGTATTGTATTTCAGTTCAGAGGGAATACACTATAAATTACAAAATTGCTGACACAGTATCTAATTCTTTTCCACTGTGACGCCTACTAGACCCAAATAAACCAAAGAAAAGTATAAATATTACTTTATTATACATCTTGTGTGGGGGCGGCATTATGCTCCCTGTAACAGAATGACCAAATTGGTTTTGTGTCAGTTTTGTTTTGCTTTTTAATTAGCAAGTTTATTTTTATGTTTTGTAGATTTTGTCATAAATATAGCCTAATTAAAACAACACCTATAAACTGTGACATATCTAGACTATGCAATATTATTTATTGAAAAAGAGATGACCTATCAAGGCATGAAAACACATGGATGAAATGTATATGTTGCATATTACTCAGTGAAAAAAGCCAATTTGAAAAGTCTGCATACTGGATGATTCCAACTATATGGCATTCTGGGAAATGCAAAATTGTGGAGACAGTAAAAAATTTAGTGTTTGCTAGGGATTAAGATGGAAGAAGGGATGAACTTGTGGAACACACAGAATTTTGGGGGGCAACAAAACTATTCTGTGTGATACCGTAATCATGAAGACAAGTCATTATATACTCATCAAAACTCATGGAATATACAGCATCAAGAGTAAACCCTCATGTAAATTATGGACTTTGGGTGGCAATGGCATGTTGATATACGTTTATACATTTATTGATTGTAACATGCGTACCACTCTGGTAGGGGATGTTGATAGTGGAGAGGCTGTGCATATGTGGCAGCAGAGGTATATGAGTACTCTCTGTAACTTCCACTCTATTTCTCTGTGAACCTAAAGAGCTCTAAATATGTCTATTTTTAAAACATAAAATAAAAATAAAACACCTAAATTTTATCTTCTTAATCATCATACTTTTAGTCTCACCACCTTAAGTATTTTACTGTTTGCTACTTAACAAAATGGTGGTGCAATTGAAGAATGCTACATGATTCTTCTATGTTGTATCATAGCAAAGCCATACTTGCATTTTTTTCTTTCTTATTGTAGTAGAAAAGACATGGATTTTAGAATCTATAAGATCTTAGTTCCAATTCTAGTTATACTAGCTGTGTATAAACTTATTTCAGTATAAATAAAAAATCGCTTGTACTACTGTCAGTAATTGATTTTAAATGCCATTCAGGTTATCAAACCTGAAGGATAGATAATATCCTTTTAAGGTTATAGTGAACATTAAATAAGAAATATTTTGAAGTAGTTTAAAATACTGATAAATATTAAGTATACTTTTAATACTCATATATTTTCCCTTTCAATCAATACTTTTTGTTCGACATTCACAAAGCTTTGTTAAAAGGGCAGTGTTTTAAAAATATTTCTGTAGAGCTGTAGTTTATCATTGTGTGAATCATATTACAACACTAGAGTCTCCTAGCTCATAGCTAGGAGCTAGTTAGTTCTTAACTGTGTGAAGAAGATAAATTTTTCGAATGACAAAGTCACGACTCACTCATCTTAAAAGGTATCTCATTATCCTAGAACAAACTTGGCATCATTGTATTACTGACTTCCAAGAGAAACAAATCCCATTTTGCCGGTATTGTCTTTCCTCTTACCGGCATTCTTTTATAAATGCTGTTGACACAGCAGCTTGCTTTCTCACAATTCAGTTTTCCTAACTGTTTGATTCCATGGCAAATCCATAATCCTATTTTAAATATTCTCCAGGCCATGAAAATGAATGCCATTTATATCAATTTGGCTGTTTAACTGCGGTGCAGAAAAAGCTTTTGTATCCAGAGATACAAGCCTCTGGTTCAAGCATAAATTACTGGGGTACACTGCTCTTTTTTCTTTTAAGCGTAACTCTCCTTGACATGAATCCCCATAGGTGTCTTAGGTAATAACTGATATTCCAAGAAAAAAAAATTGTGAAAAACAGTTAAAGGAAAAGACAATTTACATTTTTAATCTGATATATCAGATCATGTTTTCAAAATGAAATCTCTCTTAACTCTGGTAATCAATTAATTCATAGGTATTTCTATCAATAGATCTTTGAATAGTGGCTTAATTGGTCTTTTGGAAATGAATCTTTTGCAAAGCTAGAGTCGTGCTTCATGTACTAGCTCCCTGAAAGGTAGTGTGCAGAGAGATTAAATCACAAAGTGGATTGTGATCAGACAGATCTCGGTTCAGATTGTGACTGTTTCCTACTTAAACTTTCAGTTTTAAACTTGAGCTTGGCAGAGCTTATTTTATGAATTATGAATAATATTTACTTCTTGAGGTTGATTTAAATATTAAGTAATATAATATATGTAAAGCACTATGTAGAATCTGGTATGTAGTGAAAGCTAAATTCATGTTATTATTATATGTAGGACTATCTTAAGTTTGACACACTAGCTGTATTTTTCTAAACTATATAAATCAATTCTACTAAGTCAACTATTATATTTTCTATGATGTGCTCATAAAACCAAACAGATTAATCATTTCTTGGAAAGCTTATGAACTTATAATATGCAGTCCTAATTGAACCATGACCTACAACAGAATATTCCATACCAATGCAATGTTTCTTGGCCTTGTTGCACCGAATGGAACATCAGCTCCATGGGGACAGAGATTACATTTATTTTGGTCTTTGTATTTTGCAAGTTACCTTATTTATGAACTTGCACATAATAAGTATTCAATAGTTACGTAATTAGTATTCAATAGTCATTTATAAACTGACAACATATAAAAGTAAATACAAGTTATCAACGGACACTCTTATTTATCTTATTTTAAAAAAGTTTATTATGATAATCTTTTTAAAAATAGTAGTTATTGTGGTGCCTGTATCAAAGATATTAACAGAAATTTGTTAAATAAATGAATGTAATTAATTTTCATTTACAGAGCATGAATGCCAGAATTTGGATAACTTCTGTACTTTCCGTGTGTTCAAATTCTGGCAGGACTAAAATATGTCTGTTTTTCCTTTCTTCCAATAATATCTCTTGCCATGTTTATGTAAATAACACAGTAGATTATTATCCATAAATTCCATATATGTAAATTCAACTACATGCTAAAGTTAACTTGTGCCCTGCAAATCTGCTCCTGGGTCTTTCACGGTCATTCATAGACATATGCAGAATAGCAGAATAATCGAGTTGCTTGTTGTCTACTTTCCCAGCTAAGGTTGAACAAGGTGACACTGTGCCTTCCTGTTTCAGCTCTTTTACTGTAAACAATTATCATTGTGAGGGTCTACTTAATGAAATTTTTTCACATTTTTGTGCTTTCTGTTGGTCATGTTCCTGTTTAAAATCACTCCCCACACTCACTTCTGCCCCCAAGCATAGTGATGAAGAGTTGTCCTGTCTTCCTTAGTGCAAGAACACTGTGATGTGCCTTATGGAGCAAACACATGTGTTAGATACGCTCATTCAAGCATGAGTTATAGTGTTGTTGGCCATGAGTTCAATGTTAATGAATCATTTAAAATAAGGTGTCTTTAAGCAGAAACAAATATGAAATAGGTTATAGGTTGAAGGATTCATGAAAATGTTGTGACCAGAGGCTCACAGGAACCTGATCCTGTATTTCTCCTAGGAGCAATGATTCAGTAGTTGCTAATTCAGTGTTTATGCTGAGAGTACAGGTAAAAACAACTGCAAACAATGAAAATTGTCTATACCACTTGTAGTAGTCAACTCTTAGTTATCAACCTCTTCTTAGGGTTCACAGTATAATATAGAGATGATGGATACCAGATTGGATTACATGATCTTTTGATGTTTTCTGATTCCCCTAATACTTTTCTTGATGGGATTGAATGATTGGATATCTTAAGGCCAGCTTCCAGAAATAAGCTTTGATCAAGTTTTGATATGGTATATCTGAATTCTATCCACTCCCACTGCCTTTTCCATAACAATTCACACTCTAATAAGCAGTGGAACATCCTTTGCAGAGATGGGATAAATAGGTAATTTTTGGCTATGAAATGTGCTTGTCCCCAGAGGTCTCTCAGATGCTCAGTTTGGCTTTCACTATGCAGCAGCCAATCATTACAGGAAAAACTGTTACTCTTCCTAATCTTCAGTAACTTTGATTTTACCCTCTCGTCATGAAATAACACCTACTTAGCCATATGGAAGGGGAATTTAAGATAAAGGAAAATGAGGAATGTTAAAAAAGAGTAGAAATGCTATCCAAGGAAGGAGAGAGAAAGAGATGCAGGTTAACACAGGGTGAATTTAGACCAGAATGCCTTAATACAGATGTTCAGTAAAGCTAAATCTAATTCTCATTGAAAATCCCTCCATCCCTTTAAAATATCTCCAACACTATGTCAAGAAAGAGAGAGAGAGACAGAAAACTTCTTCTTCGAACCTTGTTCAAGATTTTCACCTCCCCCATACTCTTTATTCTGTTGTGGGCAAGGAATGTGATTTTTCTTATTGAAAGTTAAAAAAACAAGAAGTATTTGAGATCTGCTGGGAACACACGCACATGCATAAAAAGATAGTGAATTTGGAGGAAAGAGTTCTAAACTCAGAGTAAAGGGCTAGGCTCTAATTATCTGAACATGGCTGGCTTTGTAGGCTGGATGGATAGATAGATAGATAGATAGATAGATAGATAGATAGATAGATAGACAGACAGACAGATAGATAGGTAGAGATGAGGCCCAAGCCTATAATATGTTACTTCATTCTGCTGTGGGTTTGCAGACAAGTCTAGTTTAACTTCTTTATTGCAGTCTTCACCTCAACACACTTACTGCAAGAGACAAAATTATTATCAGGCTAAGAACTACAGAACAGAAAGTGGATTTATGTATCCCCTTCTCCAATCACACCATTTGGAAGACATATAAGTCCTCTGGATTTACAATTAGAGAACGACCAGCAACCCATGTAAAAAATAGTACAGAAAGAGACCAAGATTCAATAATTATATCCAGTTAGGTCTCAGTGCCTGCTTTGCCTAAAATGATAATGCCCAGCAACGTTTTCTCTTAAGATAGATGTGTGCCTAAAAGCCAGGTGCAGTGTGGTAGGTAATTCAAAGATAGGATGAATACCCTCTTTCCCCCCATGACATCATGACATATTTGTCTTCTTTGAAGACCAAGCACTCACTTGGCAGTTTGCTTTGGCAGCAGAGCTTTCTGAGAGAGAGAGAAAAAGAGACAGAGAGAGAGAGAGAGAGAAAAGTATTGACAGAAGTGTTCACATTTCTCATCTTTTTGTCAGCTCTGGTAGCAAATTCAAGATTTAAATTTGTAGCAAAGTATGGAACTTTATAGAACACAATGTAAATGTCAAAGTAGATACCAGGAAAAATTATTTTTGCTTCTACAGCCCTATCACAAAGGCAATCTCAGATTTAATAGTTATTCCAAAAGGAATGGGAGCATAAAGCTTCATTGTAAAACACACTACTCTAACAAATGGTGGAAGGCTTGCAATTTCATTGCAAAGAGAGAACATAGTACTTCTTTGCCAAATATGTGGCCGATCATATTTAATTGAAGCTATTATTCCAGTGAGAAGAAATAACAATTTGACTTCTAGGGAGTTTTAATTGACAGTATTATAATATTTGTGCAATGTACATCCACTACAAGAATAAAAGAAGCTTTTATAATTGCATACTGAAAAATGAAAGTATCAATAAAATTTCTGTAAATCCTGGAAATAATAATATCACAATATAGCTAGATAAAGAACAATTTTCTTCGCTAGATTCGCATAGCTTAGAGAAAAATAATTTTCACAGAAATATACTCATTGTCTCTTTCCCTAACCCATCTTTTGTAATTTTCCTAATTTCCCCTGTATTCCACTATTTCATCATCTCATTATTAAGAAGCAAAACACAGAGGCATTTTTGCATTATGCACTACAGTCTTTTATTTGAAATTTAATGGGTCATGAGTTCTTCAGTCCTTGGGAAGATAGTCTTTAAAAAAAAAACGGGGATTTTTAGATATTACATACTTGTAGCCATCTGCTTAATATGTCATTTTCAACCATTACTATGAAGGTGTGGAGAGTGTTATCTCACTTCAACTTCACCAACAAACACTTCAACATGCATTAGTTTTTCCTATCAGAACCATCATTCAAGAAATGCCAGTTGAATGCATATAAACATGGCACTGTGCTAGGTAATGTGGAGGATGCAAAGGTAATAGACACCTGTATCTGACAACATTCTAGTAGGAAAAGGAGGCTTACACAAAATGTTTATATAGTTTCACTACAGAGTGAGATGTGTCCTAAGAGTCATGCAGGAAACTGTGTGAGATGGATTTCAATAGAAGAAATCAATATGAGCTCCATACAGGGGCTTTATTATAAGGGGGTAGAATTTTCACCTCAGTTAAGGTAGAATGTCCTTGGGGGAAAAGCAAAAAAAGTTCAGGACACATAGGGAGAATCCTACTTATAGACTATGTAAAGGGAGGCAGTGGGTGATAAGTTTAGAAAAACATGTAAAAGCCAAAACAACAAAATTATTTAACATCAGATGAGGCAATTTGAACTTTATTTTACAGGCAATAGGGCATTAGTGAAAATTTTGAACAAGAAAGTAATATAATCACAATTATACTCAGGATAGAGTGGATTAAATAAGCAATGGAATTGATATTAGAAAGAAAAATTAGGCATAAGGCACAGAGAGGGTAATAAACTTCTGAGCTAGAATATTTTATATTTTCATCTCTGCCTAACACCAATTCTGGGATTACCTGGATTTTACTAAGAATGTATATATATACATATATTCACGTTAAGATAAAGCTATGATCAATAATGTTTCTTTTTTAATTTCAGGTTTTTCATTATTCATATACTGCTTCATATGTGATTTACAACATACACACTAGGTAAGTTCTTTGATTTTCTGGTTTTCATGAGCAATTGTGTTACTAAATTGTTGGTGTAGATATCAGTTTGTTCATGTAAAAATATTCACATTTTTTCAAGGGAAGTTTGGGAGTTAAATCCTCCAGAAGTAGAGGACTCCGTCTTGCAGTACGCGGCCTGGGGTGTCCAAGGGCAGCAGCTGGTAAGCGCAGGCATTGGTATGCACTGAACACTGCCAATCATAGTTTTATGGAAGATGTTAACTGAAACTTTGGAAAAACCATAGGAAAACTTGTCCTACAAAATTTTATGTTTTCCTAAGTCCTTTATATCTTTTATCTAATATTCCAACTTAGGAATACATTAAACGATACTAGTATTATGTTATCAGTTAATAAAGACAGAAGTTTATTAAGTAATATATGATTAAACTGCTGGTTTATAATGAAACCTAGAAGAGATCCAAGGTTACTAGGACCTTGTACTGCATAATTTCCATTACATAATATTGTCAGTTTTCATAAAAAATTCAAAATAAAGATTATTTTTTCTTAAAGCTTTGTTCAGGGTAAAAATTTAGACAGAATTATTTAATATTCTTTTAAGAGAGGATTTTTACTTTTATTTTTATTTTGAAATTATTACAAACTCAAAGAGATAATTATTGATGTATAAAGCAGTTTGAGCAATTATATGTGTGTGTGTGTGTGTGTGTGTGTGTGTTTATTTTAGGCAAAGTCTTGTTCTGTCATCCAGGCTGGAGTGAGATCTCAGCTCACCGCAACCTCTGCCTACCAGGTTTAAGCAATTCTGGTGCCTCAGCCTCCCAAGTACCTGGGATTACAGGCACATGCTACCAGGCCTGGCTCACTTTTATATTTTTAGTAGAGACAGGGTTGTACCATGTTGGCCAGGCTGATCTCAAACTCCTGACCTCAAGTGATCCACCCACCTAGGCCTCCCAAAGTGATGGGATTACAGACATGAGCCAGTGAGCCCGGCCTGCAATATTATATTCTTGTACATATCTCGTGGTGACCATGTGAAGCCTTTCTCAAGGGAATACTGCTCAGGGAGTAGTATTGCTTACTATCTTGTGCATGCTCAGATGTACTGAGCATCACCAAACTGATTTCTAGGTTATTTGTTAAGCATGTTTACACCTACCAGCAACAATGAGAGCGTTCCCTTTGTTCCATATGCTTGCCAACACTTTTCCAGACTTTTAAATAATTACCCAAATGATGATACAAAATGGTATTTCGTTATAGTTTTATTAACATTTAGTATTTCCTTGAAATTCTAATAAGCTAGAGCAACTTTTCATATGGTTACTGGCAATTTGTATTTTCTCGTATGTGAAATATCTATTCATCTATTTTTCCATTCACATTTTTTATTCTTTTTTTTAGTTAAAAGGAACCGGTTATATGTTCTGGATATTAATACATTGTTTGGTCTATCTTCATCCAGTTTTTGGATTTACTTCTTACTCTCTTAATGGATCCATTTCTACAAACATTTTTTTTAATAAATGTAGTCTGATTTATCAGATACATTATTTGTACTTTTTGTTATTGATGAAATCTTTACAATGAAATCATACTTCTCTAGAATTTTTCAAGTGGGCCCTCCTTGTATAGGTTCTTGATCCATCCATCTGAAATTGCTTTTTTTGGTATGCTATTAAGTCCCTATCCATTTTTATATATGTTTTATATGGCCAAAAATTGTCCTGAAACCTTTTGTTGACCACTTCATTCTTTAACTATTCATCTGCAGTGTTACAGTGTTCTGCTCTACATATCCATGAGTCTTCTTCCGGCTCTTTTTTTTTCTTCCAGGTGGTTTGTCTATTAATGTGCTGAGACAACAGTGTCTTAATTAAAATAAGCTTTACTATCTGACAAGGCAGTTTCATATGCTGACTTTGACTCTTCTTGACTTTTTAGCCTTTCATATGAATGTCACAATTGTCTTTCATGTTACATGCCCATTTTCAGAATTTTGAATTTATTATTTGAATCTATACGTCTATTTTGGGAAATTAACATCTTAGTGATACTGAATGTTCGTATCTACAAACATTTAATGTATGTATTTCGTTATTTAAGACTCAATATCTCAGTCAAATTTTACAATTTTATATCTAAAAATTTACACTTTATCATTTTGGTGACTCTTTTAAGTGCTTGCATTTCTTATTTAAAAAATGTTTTCTACTGGTAAATAGAAAGGTACTCAAATTATTTATTTACTTAATATATATCAACTGTGCTACACACAATTATAAATTCCAAATAATTCTGTGTAGACTATTATGCTTTTTGTTAATAATGACATTTTTCTTTTCCATTTCAATTTTTATAATTTCTATGTCGTTAAAATCCTTCTGCACTAGTTAACCTATGAATGTAAGTAGGTGTGGTAGGGTTTTTTGTTTTTTGTCTTTGCTGGAATACTAAAAAATTGATTCTATTATGGTTACTGGGTTAAGTTTTACAATTTTTTTTAGTTAGCTTTAGTTAGTGACTGCAATTGATGAGACATGCTTTATGGCTTGGGATTTTTTCAAAATGCTTTTTATGTGATGGATAATTTTATATATTTTCTATATGACAGGTACAATGTTCTATATGTACCTACTGGATCAATCTTAATAATTATGTTTCTAAGAGTTATATTTTCTTACTAAGGACAGTGGATATGTGATTTTTTTTCTTTAGTTGTCAATTTTGCATTATATAATTTGAACTATGTTGTGAAAAATAAGAAAGTTATAAAATGATAAATACATCTTTCTATTGAATTCAAATTTTTTATACCTTAATCAATATATTTACCTTATTTACTTTTAATAATTCTGATCGGCCAACCCTCATTCTATCCTTTAACTAGTTCTTTTAACGTAGTTTAGAATCCTCTAGGTTTTTTAAAAATTTGAATTGCTGTTTTAACAACAGCTGGTTGGGCTGAGTTAAGTTTTCAATCTCCTGCAAGCCTCAATTTCCTCATCTATAAATAGAAATATGTACACCATCATATCATTGTGATAATTATTTTGGAAAACGTGACTATTTTTCATAATAAGGTGCACATTACTATTATTTATATCCTATTTTATAAATCTGAATGTATATTTCTTAAGCTTATTAGTGAAATAGGGTACTTATAATAGATATTTCGTATCATGAGAAGGCTACAGAATAATACACTGTTGCTAAATAAGGTTTCCTTTCATTGGAAAATAATCTGGACCCTCAAATATTCAAAGAAATCCTACAAACAACCCTGCATTCACTGTCCTTTCCACACTAAATGGTTGAATAATTGAGTAAATCATTATGATGAAAACAGGTTAGTGATTTAAAATGAAAAATGTATACAATTGTCCAGATACCACAGATTATAGACATTATGTTTGCTTTTATCTTGTAGATATTTAGATAAATTAACAAACAATGCATTTAATCTACCATCACAGAACTCTCTGTAATCTATCCCACTATGATATTTCTGAAAAGTGGCAGCAAAATTTGCATAGAATATAGTAAATATGAATGTGCACGGTTTGGTCTAGATAAGGCATGTAATCAATGAAACATTCATGGACAATGGTGAGTGGACACCAAGAAGTGGCAGGCGCTCTCATCCTTCCTGTTTCACTCTGATGTTATGAACAATAGAGCTGGTCCATTGGGCTAGAAGCAACTTTGGAACAAACAAAATTCCAGAACACAGAAACCCAAGACAACTTTACCTTTTGTACAAAATACTGCCCAGTATTTTAGAAAAAAATGGACAGTATTTTGGAAAATCTTTTACACTTTGTTATTTTAAATGACCCTCTTATTCTTCATACTTGAGGGAAACCAACACCTATGACAAAATAATAGCACTTTGATACAGTCAAGGAAAAGTATTAATTGTATGCATTTTCTTTGTTATTGATTCCTTATTTTTTAACATATTTAAGAAAATTATGAAAATACTAAAAATGTATAAAAATTATAGGTTCCCTGTTTGAAGCCATATTGCAGGTGATTACGTTCTGGTTCTACTGCTTACTAGCTGTTGATCTTGAGAACATTATTTAATCTTGATATGCCTTACTGTTTCCATCTTTAAAATGGTAGTGCTTTATCAATAGTGCTATTCTGGTTTTTAATGTACGAAATACAGTTCTAAAGCACTTTGAATAGTATCTGGCCTATAGTAAGTATTTTGTAGGTGTTCACTTTTACTATTATTAAAAAATCTGTTTTCATATGAATTTAAACACCTTAGGGAATTTTAGGGTGACTAGTTTTGTGGAGAATTAAGCTTCAGTTTTCTGTAATGTCATTTTTCAAACTCCTTTGGGGAATTCTTAAGAGAAATTTCATATTTATCAAGTTTATCTTTTGAGTGCATGCAAACTTAAATTTAAAAAAGTAAAAGACATACTTCTACAAATGGCCAGTGGCCCATTTCATATGAGTTTGGCATGCTTTGTCAATATTTGGAGCCATTAGCAAACTCAGCAATATGATTTTATTAGAGATGAGTCATTACAATACTTTAATTAGTTTTGCATTAAATAAAGAGCCTTGTAGTGTTTACTAAGGATAATTAATTATCCTTTATTTTCAGCTTCTAATCTTATTTGCTGTAAAAGAAATTCCTGGTTTTATAGAAGAGAGGCAAGGGATTGACATAATTTACTGATGAAGAGGATCTAAGTTAGAACTCAGAATATTGAGGAGAACTTTCAGTAGCACTAAGTGTGAGTAAAAGCAATTTAGATGTGTCAAAATTTGTGGAAAAATGAACCTGAAGCAATAAAGAGTGCATTATTTGGAGAAGGTGGTGAGTAAACCACTTTAGCTGTAATCAATGTTTTATTGAAAAGAAATGGTTTGGGAGGAGGACTCTGGGAATTATGGTAGAAGAAGAAGCACCAGGAATCTGTTTTTCCATTCAGATAACAATTGCTACAGTAGACATGTAACTATTGAGAACTTTAGTCTATTGAAAGTGTGTAAATTTTGTGGGAAGGCTTGAATGGAAGTTGTGGTTAATTTTAGTTGACTTGAACTCTTAGCTCAGAAGCAGCTACCTATCTTTGACCCCAGCCCCATGGCAGGCAGCTGTGCTTATGTTCCTGGAGCATGCATTTCTGTCTTGCAGGAACCAGGATGGACAATAAGGGCCCTGTGATGCAAATAAGTAAGGATTTGTATTCTTATTGCTTATTGCCCCTTCTCATTATGAAGTTGCAGATATAGAGGAAGGCAGCTATTGTTTCACATCCTTACACCCTTATAACAAGCTCCTCTCCCTCCAGCTGAAGTGAATTCTAAGGTGGTTAAAAGGCCAATGCCCTTTCCTACTCTTCATTTTTCTCTTTTTTGAGGGATGTCAGCCCTTAAAGATTAAGATATTCAAAGGCAACTGCATATATGGGAGAAATTAAAAAGTCACCATACATGCACAGGGAAAGATGCAGGCTTACAAAAGATCTGAGAAGACTTTTTTTTTCACCTAAGGCTGATCCTCAGCATAAAGACAGCCTCCAACAATTACAAAAGAACCAACATAACAAAACAAAAACAAAAACATAAAATAGCAAACCATGGGAAATAGGAATGTATTAGTCTGTTCTCATGCAGCTAACAAAGACATGCCTGAGACTGGGTAATTTATAAAGGAAATAGGTTTAATGGACTCACAGTTCCACATGGCTGGGGAGGCCTCAAAATCATGGTGGGAGGCAAAGGAAGAGCAAAGTCACGTCTTACATGGCAATGGGCAGGAGGGCATGTGCAAGAGAACTCCCCTGTATAAAACCATCAGATCTCATGAGACTTATTCACCATCATGAGAACAGCTTGAGAAAAACCTGCCCCCATGATTCAATTACCTCCCACCAGGTCCCTACCATGACATGTGGGAATTATTAAAATTCAAGGTGCAATTTCAGTGGGGACACAGAGCCAAATTATATCAGGGGAGATTCTGATTTCCAGAGACACTAAAATTATTAGATTCAAATATCTGGTTTTCAACAATAAAAAAATTACAAAGAATACAAAGCAATAAGGAAGTATGGCCCATTCAAAGGGATAAAAGACCCAACATCAAGAAATAATGGAAGTGACGGAAAATATGAAGAACATGATGTGTGAACAAAATGGAAATACCAATGGAGAGAGAAAGCGTAAACCTAAAAGACACCAAATAAAAAGTTCTAGAGCAAAAGCTTACAGTAACTGAAATAACAGTTTTACTAGAGAGTCAAGATATACTCCAGCAGGCAGAAGAAAGCAGTGAAACTGAAGATAAGACAAGTGAAATGATTGAGTATTAGGAACATCAAAAATAAAAGACTGAAGAAAAATAAACAGAACCTAAGGGACCTCTGGAGTACCACCAAGTGGGGCGACATATGGACTGTGGGAATGTTAGAAGTAGAAGAGGGAGATAAAGGGGTAGAAAAAGTATTTTTAAAAATTAACAGCCCTAAATTTGATGAAAGTCATTAGTATAAATAATGAAGACCTTGAAAAATCCAAATAGGATGAACTCAGAGACCCACACCAAGACAAGTTACAATCAAACTGTTGAAAGACAAAGAGAATTTTGAAAGCAAATACAACGTGTCCTTATCAGCAGATTTCTCAACAGAAACATAAGAAGCCACAAGACAGTGGGCTGATGTGTTCAAAATTCTAAAAGAAAAACAAATCAAAACCTGTTAACCAAAAATTTCATATCTGGCAAAATTGTCTTTCAAAAGCAAGGGAGAAATTAAGACATTCTCAGATAAAGAAAAATTGACAAGCGTTACCACTAGACCTGCCCTGAAAGAATTACTAATGGGAGTCCAGTAGGTTGAAATGAAAGTACATTAGGCAGTAACTTGAAGCCTTATAAAGAAATAAAGATCCCAGTAAATGTAAATACATGGGCAATTATAGAAATGTTTGTTATTGTTACAGTGATTTGTAACTGCACTTTTTGTTTTCTACTTAATTTAAAATGCTAACATATTTAAAATTTTTAGTCTAAAAGCTAATATTATTTTAACTTTAATTTGTATTTCACATTTTGTTTTAGATATAATTTAAGAGACTAATGCCTTAAATGTCTATTAGTTAATATCTTTGGATTTTACAAATATACAATTTGTACAATATACAAATGTGTAATTTTATTACTTCAATAACTGAGGGAAGTGAGGATGAAACTATAAATGAGCAACGTTTTTGAATGTTATTGAAGTTAAGCTTGTATAAATTCAAACTAGCACTATCACTTTATGATGTTACATGTAACCGCCATGGTAACAACAAAGAAAATAATAATCAAATATATACAAAAGGAAGGAAATGAAAGTGGAATTATAACATTCTACTATAAAAAATTAAACTCAAATAAGACAGTAATATGGAAAATGAGGGTCACAAAAGATAAGGGATATAGAAAAGAAATAGAAAAATCACAAGAGCAAGTTATTCCTTATCAGTAATTACTTTAAGTATAAATAGATTAAATTCTCCAATTAAAAGATAGAAACTGAGAAGATAAATTTTAAAATATAACATGATTCAACTACATACTGTCTGTAAGAAACTCACTTTAGATACAAAGACACAATTAAGCTGAAAATAAAAAAATGGAAAAAGGTATTTCATGCAAACAGTAAGCAAAATAAAATAGGGGTTGCTATACAAACATAAAAATAGACGTTAAATCATAAACAGTTTTGAGAGACAAATCAATACAGTAAGAAGATATAACAATTCAAACATTTATATACCTAATAACAGACCATCAAAATATATAAAGCTAAAAATGAATATAATTGAAGGGAATATATGTGTATATTTCTACCTTAATAGTTGGTGATTTCAACACCTTACTCCCAATAATGGCTAGAAAAACCAGACAGAAGATAATTAAGAAAACAGAGAATTTAAAAAACACAATAAGCCAACTAGACTTAACAGATGTATACAGAACACTCAACCCAACAACAGCATACACGTTCTTTCAAGGGCATATGAGAAATTCTTCAGGATGGATCATACATTTTGCCACCTATTAAGTCTCAATAGCTTTTAAAAAATTATCACACAAAAGATCTCTGACCACAATGGGATAAAGTTAGAAATAATAACAAAAGGAAAACTGAAAAATTTATACATTTGTAGAAATTAGAAAACATACTCTCAAACAACCAATGAGTTAAATAAAAAATTACAGGAAAATTAGAAAATACTTAGAGATGAAGTAAAATGAAAGCACAACATACCAAAATGTATGAGATGCAGCAAAAACAGTGTAAGCGAGAAGTAGCTATGTATACTTACTGCTATGGAATTAATGGTGTTCCCACAAAATTTATATGTTGAAGCCCTAACCTCCAATGAGACTTTGTTGGTTTGTTGGAGATAAAAGTTTTAGGAGGTAATTAAGGTTGTACAAGATCATGAGTGATGCTTTAATCCAACAGGACTGGTGGCTTAATAAGCAGAGGAAGATCTCTCTCTCACTCTTTCTCTTGCTCTTGCTGTCACTCTTACTTTCAGTCTTGCTCTTTGTCTCTCAGTACATACTCAAAAGAAAAGTCATGTGAGGGCAAAGCTACCATCTGCAAGCCAATAAGAGAGCTCTCACCAAAAACTGAAACATGTTGCAACCCTGATCTTGGATTCTTTAGCCTCCAGCACTGTAAATAAATATATTTCTGTTACAGACTGCACTGTCTCTGTTATGGATGCCTGAGAGGATTAAGACACTTACATTAGAAAGCAAAAAAAAGATCTCAAATCAACAACGTAATTTTCAACTGAAGGTACTCGAAAAAGAAAAACTAAACCTAAAGATAGTAGATATAAACAAAGTAAATAATTAAAAAACAGAGAAAATCACTAAAATCAAAAGTTGGTTTGAGAATTTATGTAAAAATTCTCAGCAAAATACTAGTACAACAAATTCAACTGTGTAAAAGATTATACAACATAGCTAACTGGGATTCATTCTTGAAATGTAAGGATCATTCAATATATGCAAAACTGATCAATGTAATTGTATTAGTCCGTTCTCACATTGCTATAAAGAAATATCTGAGGATAGGTAATTTATAAAGAAAAGAGGTTTAATTGGCTCACAGTTCTGCAGGTTGTACAGAAAACATGGCTGGGAAGGCCTCAGGAAACTTTTACTCATGGCAGATGGGAAAGCTGGAACAGGCATCTTCATGTGGTTAGAGCAGGAGGAAGGGGGTAGGAGTTACCACACACTTTTAAACAAACAGTCTTGTGAGAACTCACTCATTATCCTGAGAATAGCACAAAAGTGATGGTACTAAACCATTCATGAGAAACCCACTGCCATGATTTAATCACCTCCCAGCAGGCCCGTCCTCCAACTTTGGGGAATACATTTAACATGAGATTTGAGTGAGGACACAGATTCAAATCATGTCAGTAGTATACTACATTAATGAAATTAAAGAAAAAAACACATAATCATCTCAACTGATACAGAATAAGCATTTGAAAAAATTTAACACCCTTATATGATTAAGAAAAAAACACTCAACAAACTAGAAATAGGAGAAAAGTACCTCAACATAATAAATGTCATCATGTATGCAAAATGAACGGTGATCATTATACTTAATGGTCAAAGACTGAAAGTATTTTCTTTGAGATAAGAAACAAGGCAAGCATCCTTCCTTTTGATACTTGTATTCACCACAGTACTGGAAGTCCTAGCAAAAGCAATTAAGCAAACAAAAAAAAATAAAATGAATTCAAATGGAAAGAAAAAATAAAATTATTTCTATTTACAGATTATATAATTTTATTTCTTTAAAAGCCTAGAGTCCACACATACACACACTATTTTAGAACTAATAAACACATTCAGTAAAGTACTAGGATAAAAAGTCAACACAGAGAAATCATATACATTTGTAAGTCTATACAATAACTGTGGGCAATCTGAAAGGAAATTAAGAAAATAATTTTATTTACAATAGCACGAAGAAGGATACAATACTAATAAAGTAACTCAGTCAAATTGATGAAAGACTCATACAATGAAAACTACAAAATAAGTCTGAAAAAAATTAAAGGACACATAAGTGTAAAGACATACCATGTTCGTAATTGGAAAATATAATCTTGTTATGATGTCAATATGCCCAACACAATCTACAGATTCAATTCAATCCCTATCAAAATCCAAATAATGTCTTTTTTTGCAGGTATAGAAAAGCCTATCCTAAAATTCATATGAAATTTCTTAGGGCTTCAGGTATCCAAAACATTCGTAAAAAGGAAGAAAGTTGGAGAACTCACACTACTGATTTCAAAACTTACTACAACCTATAGAATTCAAAATAGTGTGACATAAATAACCCGTGCTGGTACAAAGACAGTGATATAGACCAAAGGAAAAGAAGAGAGAGTCCAAAAATAAACTTTCACATTTATGATCAAATGAAGGTGCCAAATCATTGAATCAGGAAAGGACTATCTTTTTTAAACAACAGATACTAGAAAAACTGGATATTCACATACACAAAAAATAAACTCTTACCTAATATCACATTCAAAATTTAACTCAGATTGGATCAAATATCTCAGCATAAGATCTAAAACTATAAAACTTTTAGAAGAAAATATAAGGCAGAAGTTTGAAGATATTGGAAGGAATAAATGAATTGAATCATTTTGCAGTGCTTTCTTGGATATGACACAAAAGACACAGGAAATTTAAAAATTGACAAATTAGATTTTATCAAAATTTAAAACTTTTGTGCATCAAGAACACTATCAGTGGAGTAAAAAGGCAACCTGTGGAATGGGAGAAAATATTTCCAAATCACTTATCTAAGAAGAGGTTAATATAGAGGAATTTTATATTACAGGAATAAAGTATACAGGAGTTCTTACATAGAGGGATTCTAAAACTTAATAAAAAGAAAGCAACCTGACTCTAAAATGGGCAATGAACCTAGATATCAAAAAATATGTAAATGGCCAATAAGCTCATCAAAATAGCAATTCCTATGGAAAGAAGTTTGATCTTAATATGAAGTTGAACCTTAAGGAATTAACCATTTTCAGTAGGTAAACACAATTGAATATAGATGCCTTGATATAATTCTATCGCAGTAAGTAGCAAAGTGTAAGTTAAAGTGAGCTAACATTTCATATCTATATGATCATCAAAAGTTTAAGTCTGATAATACCATTTACTAGTGAGAATACCATTTACTAGTACACAATAGGGACATGTATATCCTGCCAAAAGATGACTAGTGACACAATGACCTTGAGGAACAAGGTCAATTTCCTTGTTCCTCAAGGTCAAGTTCCTTGTTCTTCAAGGTCAAGTTTGTAGAACTTCGTCGAGTTGAAGAAGTCCATCTCTAACCCTCAGAGAGTGCTGGTGGGCATGTAAAATGGTACAGCCTCTTTGGAAAAGAGTCTGGTATCTCCTCAAACAATTAAACAGAAAGTTATCGTATGATCCAGCAATTCCATTCCTAGGTATATGCCTAAAAGTTCACACAAACTTTGTATACAAATGTCCACAGCAGAATTATTCATAGTAACCAAAAGGTGAGGTAAAAGACAAATGTCTACCAACAAATGAATGGATAAACAAAATGTGGTATGTTCAAACAATGAAATTATTATTCATACAATGAAATTATTTGGCCACAAGAAGAAATGAAGCACTGATACCTGCTACAGCTTGGATGAACCTTAAAAACATGCTAAGAGAATGGAGCTAGTCTTCTTTCAGAAGTCATATATGATTTCATTTATATGAAAGTCCAGAATGAGGAAGTTTGCAGGACAGAAAGGAGATTAGTAGTTACTTACAATTGGAAGGATTGAGGGATCAGGGATTGATAGCTAAAGTATATGGGACTTCTTTTTGAGATAACGCAAATTTTATAAAATTAACCAGGATAATAGCTGCACACGTCTGTGAATACAATACGAACTATAAATCTAATTTTTAATGGGTGACTTGTTTGGTATGTGAAGAATAGGTGTTTTTCTAAAGAAAGAACTGGTAAGTCCTACAACAGCAAGTTAGGCATTCAGTTGAAAAGGCTTGTGGTGCAAGAAGGTGTGTCATTTTTCTTTTTAAACATAATGTAGCCTTATAAAGGTCAAAATTACTCATTGTAGAACATTTTGAAATTGATATAATTAATAAAAACAGAAAGTATACTTATCTGTAATTATATCATGAAGAATGGAATAATTTTGAAAATCAGGTGAAGGGATTTCACCTTTAGAAGGAAAAACATTACTAATTAGAATGAATCTAGAATCAAGGAGCTCAAGTCCAGATTATTTTCCATTCTTTTCCTTACTCATTTTTTAAATTTATTTATTATTATTATTATTATTTTGCTTTGTGATTTAGGGAGAATTGAAGGCTGTATGCTTAAATTTACTTACATTACAAATGAAAGATGGTCATAACTAGTTCCAGTTTTGTTTCAGTTTTAACTGAGGTATGTCAAGTGTATCAGTTAAAATTCTCTAGAAAAACAGAACCAATAGGATATATATCTCCATATATATAGGCAGAGGGAGAAGGATTTTAACAAATTAACTCGTGCAACTGTGAGGGCTGACAAGTTTGAAGTCTATGGAGCAGACCAGCAGGCTGGACAAGTATTAATGAGTTGATGTTTCAGTCTTGAGTCCTAAATCTGTTGGGCAGGTTGGCAGTTGGGCAAGTTAGGCACAATTTCTTGAAGCAGAATTCATTTTTTGGGGGAAACTTCATGGTGTACCCTTAAGGCCTTCAGCTGATTGCCTAAGGACCATCCATATTATTGAGAATATTCTTCTACTTAAAATGAATTGATTGTAAATGTTGATCACATCAACTAAATACCTCCACAGCAACGTCTAGACTAGTGTTTTACCAAACAACTGGGCACTATGGCCTAACCAAGTTAACACATAAAATTAACCATCACAGTAGGTATGACACTTAACACAGTAAGAACTCAAGAAATAATAGCTATTATTTTGTTCCCACCTCTTCTTTCCTACAAATAATTCACTTAATTCAGAGACTCATCATCTTTCACCTAGATATTTTAGTAGCATATTTTCTAAAATTCGTTCTCACATCTCCGTTATTCTAATTCAGCCACCATCTGCAGACATATATGTTAAAATTGAATGTACTTAACAGACTCCCACAAGGTTATAAAATGTCATTGAGGTGACACTCAATGTCATTAATGTAACTAATGTGACAACTGATTCATCATCTGAGCTCCTGCCACTCCAGCACAGATCACATATTTTTTTCTACCTGAACCAAACTCTTTGTAATTTCTGGATGAAAGACACCTGACTCTTCTGTGTCTCTGAGTCATTCCCCTTGGTAGACCTAGTCATTAAAAAAAAAAAAATCCTTCAAAAGTCTTTGTTAAATACCTTCTCTCTCCTTCTCTGATAATTTCTTTCTAACCTTTACTCCATGCTAAGTGAATAGTTTGCTTTTTGGGATTCTGGCATTCCTCTCTCTCAAATAATTTTTAATACTATTTACTTACGTTGTTATCTTCTACCACTGACTGAGGGGGAACCGCTAGAATACAAGATCTGTTAAACATTTTTTCTCTCTCATTTGTTTTTCTCCTCCTCCACTTCTTCCTCCTCTTTTTTTGTAAAATTTACTGTAGCTCAAGGCAAAATGTAAGTTTAATAAATTTCTGGTTGCATTGAGAAATTAATGAAAGACATATTGTTATTTCTGTGTGAAACAAGAAACCAAAGGTTTTGAGGATTGTTTAATATGGGAAAAAGTCATGTTATGAGAAGATAGATCTTGTAAAGGAGGCCATGGTAAACCATAAGCTATTGAATCTGGAAGCAGGGAACTAGGTGTAGAGGCCATCATTATAATCTGGAACTGCAATGATAATCAACCTTATATCAATATAACAAGCTTTTATGCTGAGATCTAAAATTTGATTGCTATTCAAAGATAAAAATTATCTTATAAACCTAATTAATGTAAATGAAATGAGGCAAATATTAAAGAAGTGTATTTCTAAAGGTTTCTTTTTCTTTTTACAAAAATGTCCTCTTTGAGACTCCTTCCCTGAAATTGCTAATATTTGTTTTATTTTTTATATTGTTGAAAAATGTAATGTTTAGATAATTCTTCAAATACAAACAAATTATCAACATCTCTCTATCACCTGTGTTTTTGCTATTACTAGGAATTTATCTTAAAATGTTACTAAAACTGAAATTATGAGCAATGGTTTAGTGTCTTTGGGAGACTTTGAATTTGTGATGTAATCTCTTAGTTTATTACTAATAACAATTGTGAACTATTTTATCAATTTTTCCCAAGTGGTATTTAAGGTAGCACTTTTCAAACATATCTTTGAAATCTCACATTTCCTACTAAAAGTCAATGAGATTTTGCCTCATATTCCATTAAATATCTATGCTTTTTAATACAAAAGTAATTATTTTAAATATCATTAGGATACGTTCAAGAAATGTATGATAAGCATACACAAATATATTTGTGTTTGTATGCACACACCCACACACACACATTCACACACATTACTGCTGGTGCCAAGCACATTCTGGGCTGAAAGTCTTGGCCTTGGAGTCCTATTATACCAGAGCTTTAACGGAAGTAGATAAGGAAACAAGTCCAGCAATTGACAAATTCTATTTGAAGTTAGTTATTTAACTGTAGTTTGTATGATGCTCATTTCTAGCTGGTAGAGTGATGCAGGAAAACCACTAGGGAGTGAAGCCAAACAATTTACACTATTAATATAAAGTGTTTGACATGATGAGTGTTTCCAATATAAATAAATTTGGACCACTTTTTTGTTGTTGTTTACCTCATTCATCTTCATTAGCGAAGATAACTGAAATCAGGTTACCTTTTCATTTTATCTGAAACAAAATCGAATGTTCCTGCTTTTAGTTGCAGGGTATAAAAACAATCTCCCTTACCACATTGTGGTATTGCCCCATATCTAAGGTCTAATGGGTCTCAAATCAAATTTGAGATCAGGAAAATCAATACCAAGCAGCTCATATCATTTATTTACTAAATATTTAGGCCAGAAATAGTAATAAACTATAAGGGGATAAGTCTGTTTGGGTTTAATGGGGGGAGAAAAAACAGAAAACAAAACCTCACCTTTAAATTATCTTAACTATCTTCACTTATAAATTTGCAATGTATTTAGGTATATATTTACATGAATATATTACATACGTAAATGTAACAGGAAATACAATGTCACATAAATAAAATGCCTTAACATCGTGCAGGTATGTGGGACAAATATGCAATTATGGTATATAATTTAAAGGAAAATTAATTTGCATTGCTGTGTAAAAATCACCTACACATCAGGTGAGCAATCCCACAAACCTCCTTTAATTCATATTTAGGCAATATTTTAGTCATTTAGAAATAATAACGTATTTGTAATGACTTTATCTTTTTTCTCTTGTTTTCCAATGTAAATCACAATTTCTGTGGCACGTCTTGTTTCATCCTGCTCATAACATAATATTAAATATTAAATTGTGGAGTAAGAACCATAAAAATCCTGGGATTGTAGATTTTCTAACTGTTCACCTGGGTCATGCATAATCTAATATACAGAATGTATACTTTAGACAGTTCCTGCTAAGGAAACTATTTGAATGAAAGAGCAATGTAAATGACAGTTAGTGAAAGCTCCTGAGTATTAGACTCTTTCTGTATCATTGCAACTAAGCTCTTACACCATATCTCTTATTCTTACATTTGATCAGACAGGGTTAACCGAGAGTGATATGTCAAGTTTCATTTGATCAGCAGTCTAAACAAAAACTTAAGAAAAATGATAAGATTATAATAGTGTCTACCACGAGACGTAAACCATCTTACATAACCCCTGAGGTTAAAAGATCCCAATTAGGCAGAGTTCAGTACTTTAGTGATTTACTGTGTTTTATTAAATGGCATGCAGAGAACTCCCCAAAGGGAACTGTGGTCTGCATTAATGTCGAGACTCTTCATGTCAGAAATAACTTCAGACATCTTTTAAGTGGTGTGGTAGAGGACCTCTCCACTTGCTCTCCTCCTTAAGAAAAACCAAAGAACAACCAAAGAAATGAAAATAAGAAAAGACAGTTCAACTTTTATGATACCATTAATCAGCTACAGCCTAATCTATAATCTCTAAGGAACATAGAGTAAAAAAAAATCCACAGCCAGAAAAGGATTGAAAGCAGATATACACTTTAATAGATTCTGAGAAACATAAAGAAATAGAGAAACTGACAATTTTAGCTGGTAATTTCAACATTTTTCTTACAGTAAAACATGAAAAAAGTAGATAGGAAATCAGTAGGGTATAAAAGTTTTGATTAACACTATCAACCAAATTGACATAATCGACTTTTATAGAACACTATACATGACAATTGCAGAATACTTGACATGTTTAAGTGCACACACTGGGCCATAAAACAAGTATCAATAAATATAAAAGAATTGAATTCATACCGAATTATATTCTATGACCATAAAGGAATTAAGTAAGAAACAAATTTTACACACACACACACACACACACTCCACATTTTTTATTGGAATAAGAATATATCTAGTAAGTAATATAGTATATTATACATCTAGTGATTCCAAGTGTAGATTTTGTCCTGTAAATATATTACACATGTATCTCAAGACATACATCAAGAAAATTCATTGCAACATTATTTATAATTTAAAAAACAAAATAGAAGACCGAACACAAATTATTATTATGGGACTAGTAAAATAAACTATGGTACATAAAATAATAAAATAGTGGCTTCTTCAGAAGCCATTAAAATTAATGATTCTTCTTTATGTGCAGGAAAGCATTGCTATCCAGTGATAAAAGAAAGGTCCGTATTGTTACTTAGTATGTTCTTATTGTTACAATAGGTAAACATTCCCCCAAAACAAAAATATCTATATATTATTTAAATATTTCCAGAATTATGAATAACAAGGTGAAACTTAAAATACAAAATTGATTACTTTTAACATAGCATATGAAAATTAAAGCACATCAGGAACTTCTAAAGTAAAGAAAAAGTGGCAAATTATTATATGTATGGATATAGATATAGAGGTAGATATCTTATTTTCTGAAGTGCATGTCAGCAGCAATGATCATATACAGTGTCATGAGATTCTACATGTGTTACATGTGTCAAACATAATCAGGGACAAAATAGGGAAAGCAATATTTTAAAGTGAAAATAATGATTGTTTTAGAGTAGAAGGATAATGGTAATATGGTCTTTAACATTAATGTTATTATTTTACATATTGTTTTAAGTGTTAGAAGAGGAACTAGAATTTGAGGAGCAAGGGACATAAAGGACTAGACATTTAAAGCTGAATTTAAAAAGCAACTGTAACTTGGACCTTAATTCTACTTGGTAGAAAAGACTTGCTAATAATATTGAAGTTGGCTATATTTGTTTCTGATGTGCTCTGGAATGGAAGTAGAATGCAAAGATCATTACATTACAAATTGGTACTCAACTCTTAATTCTTTCAAAATTATCCTAATAACTGTTTCTAACATCCCAGAACTAAACTGGGATATGGGGGTGAATATTGTCGAGTTGGCTGTTCCTTTAAGACAAACAAAGCTTGCCCACTAACTTTTTTGATTTCCCTTATGTTATTCAAATTCAGTATCTTCCAAAAGAGCTTTTTTTTTGGGAAAAGTTTCACCATCTTCTAACCAATTTTATATCTCTAACATAAAAAGCTGTTCCTGAAAGCATAATGAAATTTGTATACATACTAATAATTCAGATCTTTATACTTATTCTTGGAATTAGAATCAAAACTAGAAATAAACCACTTCACCCTTTAAAATTATATAATTCACTTGACATTAATAAATTCTTCTTGAAAAGGAAAAATGAAAATACTACACCTGGATATGGTGAAGAATGTGCTGGAAAATAACCTTTTACTTCAGAGCAATCACAATGAAAAGAATTTTGACTAAAGACTAAATGGTTTTACAACCCTGATATGGAAGAGCAATTGCTCACACATTAATCTTCAGGCAAATTCAGCTATAAACTCTGACAAAACCTTAAAACAAACCAACACATAAAAAGCTACCCAAGGACTCGAGCCTGAACAAAACCAGGCAGATTTTCAAAGGGAGTGAAATTTACAGGAAAATAAGTCGCAAAATAGGATTCCTCCATTTTGTTAGGTTTGTTTAGAGTTTTAGCCTAAGAGCAACTGTAGTGGAGGCAGAGTATGGGTATAAAGTAAGCTGAATCTCCGATAGGAAATCCCATTGTCGTTTAGGCAAGAGCAAGAGAAAGAGCCCTTGAGTAGCTATAACTGCCAGAGAATGAGAAGGATCCCTGAGAGAGTCAGAGCAGGGGTAACTAGTGGTGTGCATTTACTCAGCCAAGTGTTTGACTGAACTTCAACTATAAATGACAGAATTTTCAGACGAAGTCTTTAAAGCTGCTATTCTAACTGTATTTCCTGACCTTCATAAAAATAAATGCATAAGGAATAAAAAGATAGGATATATCAGCATACAAATATACCTATCTTAAATCTATTGATATATTTATATATCTTATATATCCTACCTTTCATAGGCAGATACATGAAGAATATTAAAAAGAAGAAAATGGACACTTAAAATTTCAAAACAATATTTAAAATAAAAAAGAAATTGGATGGGATAAAGAGCAGAATGAAGATGAGAGAGAACAGAGTCTGTGACACACAGATCAATACACAACATTTAATCTGAAAATATTAAGAAATTTACAAAAGAGGGAAAAACAAAACAAAACAAACAATCAAAAAACAGACCCCTAGGGACCTGTAGGAAAACTGCAAATCTCTGACAGATGGTGCTTGGAATCTCAGAAGAAAAGGAGAGAATGGAGCAGGAAAAATATCTGAAAAAAATGATAGAAATTCCAAAATGCAATAAAAAACACAAATTTACATATTCAAGGTGCTCAGTGAACTCCAAACACAATATATTCGAGGATAATCCCTCAAAAGTAAATGTTAGTGAAACTGTTGAAAACTAAAGATAAAGAGAAAATGTGGAAGTGAACAGAGACACAACACAACATATAACTAGGACCAACATTAGAATGCTTACAGACTTCTCATTAAGAACCATGGGGAATCAAAGTGAAATAAAGACAGTTTCTTATTAAAGAAAAATAAGGGACCCACACTACAAAATATGCTCTTCAGTGAGAAAGAATAATATCATAGGGGAACTCGGATCTTCAGGAATGAAAGAAGAGCATTGGAAACGTTAAGTATGTGAGTAAACATAAACCACTAAATTTACTCTTAATTTCTGTATAAAACATATTACTGTTAAAAGCAAAAATGGCAATATGAGGGTAGGTATGTATGTATGTTGTGTGACAACTATAATGATAAAAATGGTGAGGGAGTAAGGAAATTATACATTTGTAACATTTCTGTATTTTACATGAGGTTATCTTCCTTAATAATAATTTTCACAAGGCACATTGAATTGTTAGTTACTGATAAAAATCAGATTGCCTGATAATTTTAGAATTTAAGGGTATGTGGTAAATGAGGTAGTTTATTTCCATCAAACAATAGTAGCATCATGGATTCATAAAAAAGTTCATGTTTTTTCTAACATTTTGATTACACATACATTTGAAAAGTTGAAACAAGTCACTATAAAATGCCTTCAAAATGATTAATGACTTAAAATTTTTTCAACTTTTTTCTAGAACATTGTGAGCTTTTAAAATTTGAGGTTATTTTATTCTTATTCCTAAATCCTAAGATATATGCTCTTGGTAGATAATCTAGTTTTAATCATGCAGTTAATAAAATATTTATTCAGTAATCCTGTTTTGTTGGTAGCCTGTGTTACTCCCAAAGGTCATAACCTTCAATAATATAGTTAATAAAATGTGGAAAATATTTCCATAAAGAAGCAACAGGACTTGAATTTTTAAAGAATAAGAAGTTTGCTTTGAGGATCTGTAATGTGTTAGTCACTCTGGAGAATTCAGTTGGAAAAAAATGAAAGAACTCAACTGCTGAGGTATTTAAAATCTAGAAGCATGAGGTGATAAGTCAAGAAATACTCTGGGCAAAACTGAAATTCGTATAGCATAATAACATGCAGATAAAGCTAGGTAAGTACATGTTTTTTTTTATGGGGTGAGGGGGATGAATAGTGGATTTGCTGTCTTAGAACCACAGTTTCTTAATTTCAGGTTTGAAAGTTATATACATCAATTTGCAGAAAAGAAACAGAGACCTTACAAAAGAAAAAAGTTACTTGCAAAGACTATTAGGGAAAATTTGGTTAGTACTGTTAGAGAAATTAAAGATGAGAAAAATGAGGGATACACATAAAGAATGGGGTTGGCTTTGTTAACCTGCAATGCTACAGTGGCTATGTATTTGCAGAGATTATAAATTGAGGGTCACCCTGGATTCTTATACATCATAAAATGGAGTTTAAAATTACTCTAGCAGTTGTATTCAGGATGGATTTATTCAAGAGGAGGATGATGGCATGGGATGGAGTCTACTGAAACGACTGTCCTTTGAATAGAGATTTGAAATGCTAATCCTATATAGATGTGGGAGTGAAAAAGATGCCTAGTTGGTAAATAATATGGATAAGAGTGATTTTTGTGGATTTTGATTGAAACAAGGCAATGTGAGGAGGCCGAGAAGATAAAGGTATCAGAGATAACTTCTTAAAGATGAGTTTGTTCTTATTACTAGACTTTGCTGACATTGAGTTGACACATATCTTCACGTGTTATGCAATTTGAAAGCTGTAAAAATAATTGGTTCTTAAGGTTACAAATAGTGATCCATATATTAGTTCATTTTTACCTAAGTAAGAAGATATACTTTAAAATGCATTTTTAAGGGTTTGCCTAGAATATTGGGCCTATAAAATGGTCTGATTTTTGCTTTTTGAATCATTGTCTAATGCATTTAAGACAGCAGTTCTCAACCTTTTTGGCACCAGGCACTGGTTTTGTAGAAGACAAATTTTTTTCCATGGACTGGGGCAGGGAAGGGATGGCTTTGGGAGATTTAAGAGCATTACATTTATTGTGCACTTTATTACTATGATTATAACATTGTAATATGTAGTGAAATAATTATACAACTCACCATAATGTAGAATCAGGAGGAGCCCTGAGCTTGTTTTCCTCCCATCTGGGGGTAATGGGAAACACTGACACAATTAGATTTCACAAGGAGCATGCCACCTAGATAGCTCACATGCATGGTTCACAATAAGGTTCGCACTCCTATGAGAACTTAATGCCACCACTGATCTGACAGGAGGCGGAGCTCAAGCAGGAATGTGAGTGATGGGAGTGGCTATAAGCACAGATGAAGCCCACGCTTCACCTCCTGCTGTGAAGCCCAGTTCTTAACAGGCCACAGACTGGTCCATGGCCTGGGGGTTGGGGACCCCTAATTTAGAAAATACAATATAGTATCCTAGTTCTCAAACATTCGCAATGAACTTAGAAATAGCTTTGAAGAGTCCTGAATTAAATATATATATATATATATATAAAGAAACTGTCTAATTTTATTTAACACAATGTTTAATAGTTGTTTTACCCTACACTAGGGATCAGCAACATTTTTCTGTAAAGAATCATATAGTAAATATATTTGGCTTTGTTTTTTTTTTTTTTTTTTTTGAGATGGAGTCTCGCTCTGTCACCCAGGCTGGAGTGCAGTGGCGCGATCTCGGCTCACTGCAAGCTCCGCCTCCCAGGTTCACGCCATTCTCCTGCCTCAGCCTTTCCTAGTAGCTGGGACTACAGGCGCCCGCCACCACGCCCGGCTAATTTTTTTTTTTTGTATTTTTAGTAGAGACGGGGTTTCACCGTGGTCTCGATCTCCTGACCTCGTGATCCGCCCTCCTCGGCCTCCCAAAGTGCTGGGATTACAAGCGTGAGCCCCCGCACCCGGCCTCATATATTTGGCTTTGTAAGACAAGAGACAAAACCAAAGTTATATAGGTGCTTGTACAATAAGATAGAAATCAAACTGCTACAAAATTTTATTATAGTTATTCAAAATAAAATAAGTACAATGTTATGTAATACAAGCCTACAAATGAAAAAAATGAAATATGTTTTTGCGGGTTGCATGTAAGTATTCCCGGTCATCAAGTCCGTTGCAAATGTTGGTGTACAAAAACCATTTTTACTTTGCATGCTATACAAAAAGAGGAACAGACTAGATTCTGCCTATGTACCCTAGTGTGTTGAACACCACTCTAGACCATGAAAACACATTTTTTTGATATGATGCCTATTAGAATTTTTTTTTAGGAAATCACTCTTCTACAATGAGGAGTCAAAAAGTAGTAAATCTGATTGGAATGAACCTCATATGAGAATAATTTTTTTATGAAGAAGTAGAAAAGTTTTGATGTAAAAAAAATAATAATTAAAAAAACAATAGGTAGCAATGAGCATCTTGAGATGTGAGTTGATAAGCAGCAGTCATGAGAGAGGGCAGCTGGGAAACTGAGTCATCAAGGAAGACCTAGACGTCAGTTATGGCAAAGAAGAAGGAACGCTCAGAAGAGATTGCATTGAGAGTAGAGGTAAGTTGGTTGGTTATGGAGTGACAGTTTTAGAATGTAGAGTTAAAGGTTTTGGAATGCTGAATTGATAAAAAGCCAGGAATTATTGAACATTATTATGGGAATGATAAATTGATGGAAGATCAATTTTTAGTGGCAACAGGCTTACAATCTGGGGATGACTGATGTGAACAGGAATACATGGCATGAAAGTTTTTTTTTTTTGTTTTTGAGACAGAGTCTTGCTCTGTCGCCCAGGCTGGAGTGCAGTGGCGCAATCTCGGCTCACTGCAAGCTCCGCCTCCCGGGTTCACGCCATTCCCTGCCTCAGCCTCTCCAAGTAGCTGGGACTACAGGCGCCCGCCACCACGCCCGGCTAATTTTTTTGTATTTTTAGTAGAGACGGGGTTTCACCGTGGTCTTGATCTCCTGACCTCGTGATCCGCCCGCCTCGGCCTCCCACAGTGCTGGGATTACAAGCGTGAGCCACCGCGCCCGGCCGGCATGAAAGATTTATGTGATATTGTCTGTGTGAGGAAGGGGGTCACTAAGCCTAGTGTCGGAGACTTAGTTGCTGTGATGATGGGATTCATTGAAGCTCCTTGTTCTAGAATAAATGCTATTACAAAGCATCATATTTCTTGAAGTATGTGATGAAGGATTCTGGACAGGAGACTTGCACTGCAGCCTGAGAGACTGAGCAAATAACTTAGAATCTGGGTGCACTTCCTCAGTTCTCATTATCCTCCTTTTTGTCTTCCTCCTCCTTTTTCCCCCTCTTTGAATTACTTTTACATTCTCAGGAATTTCAAAAGTCTCTTCAGAGAGACTTCTATGAAAGTTAGTTCATGTCAAACCATCATCTCTTTTAATCTCTTCTTATCCCATCATCCATTTATAAAGCCAGAATGTTTATGCACTGGTGACACCTGCCCCAGAAGTCCACTGCTCATTTTCTCCTTAATCATGTTAAATCTTTTCGAGAGTTGATGCCGAGTCATCACTGAAGACTGAATTTGGACTTTCCTGTAAAGTCTAGCTGTCTAAACATCTGCTTTTCTGCTTCTATTCATTTCAGGTTAGTCTATTCTAATATTAAAGTATCACACAGAACCACACCCACCTTCCACCAAAGTCTGATGTGAAAAACAGTCCATTTTCACTGAGCACATGTTGTTTGTTTACTGTATTAATACCTGTAGGAGACTCATATGGGAAAGGTGTTTGGAGGTTCAGTTTGAGATATCCTTTTACCTTAATGGTTATATTACAGTAATGTTGAGATTGTTGCTATCCTATTCACTTACTGCTTTTCCACTAGAGCAGAATGCAAAGAAAATAATTTCCAGATTAATTAAAAATAAAACAAAAGATCTTAGGATCATGATTTTTAAATGTCTTGACTCTTTATCCATCATTGTATCTCCAAAATTGGACCAGTAATGTACTAGCCAGTTTTTAGGTGGAACTATTCAGAATAATCAAAGTAAACAGTGAATAATTTTTAAGAAATTGTCTCCCTCTTATCTCTGTGCATTTTCCCTACATCTCTCTTGTTCTCCAATAATTCTTTTACATTTGTATCTTGACCCCACTCTTGCTCTAGCATACATGTCTTCGCCTTAACATTTGCCTTTCTTTCCTTTGGATTCTTTCTATACACAGTATTTTCAACATGTGTCATCTTGATCTTCCTTTTCTCATACTAGTTTCTCTACTTGGAATAGCCCTTTCTCTGCTTAGAAAAATCTACTGGATAGGCGCCTTGGCTCAAGCCTATAATCCCAACACTTTGGGAGGCCAAGGCAGGTGGATCACGACGAGGTCAGGAGTTCAAGATGAGCCTGGCCAAGATGGTGAAACTCCGTTTCTACTAAAAATATACAAAAATTATCCAGGCATGGCGACGGGCACCTTTAGTCCCAGCTACTTGGGATGCTGAGGCTGGAGAACCACTTGACCTGGGAGGCAGAGGTAGGAGTGAGGCAAGATCGCACCACCACACTCCAGCCTGGGAGACAGAGCAAGACTCTGTCTCAAAAAAAAAAAAAAAAAAAAATTATAAAAAGCCGGGCTCAGTGGCTCATGCCTGTCATCCCAGCACTTTGGGAGGCCGAAGGAGGTGGATCACCTGAGGTCAGGAGTTCAAGACCAGCCTGACCAACATGGAGAAACTCTGTCTCTACTAAAAACACAAAATTAGCTGGGCGTGGTGGCATATGCCTGTAATCCCAGCTACTTAGGAGGCTGAGGCAGGAGAATCACTTGAACCCAGGAGGCGGAGGTTGCAGTGAGCCAAGATCACGCCAATGCACTCCAGCCTGGGCAACAAGAGCAAAACTCCGTCTCAAAAGAAAAAAAAAAAGGAAAAAGAAAAATCTACTGGAACTTGTTGGCCCAGCTAAAATACCATGCCTCATCTGAAGGCTTTTTTTGACCCTCCCATCTCTCAACCAGATTCAGACTGTTTCATGACCTTCCCTCATATTCCAATAACACTTTATGCTTCACTATATTATAAACATACCGTAACATATTTGGTAATTTATTAGCTCTTCCTTATCCTTCTCATGTTAAATTGAGAATTGTTCAGCAACAAGGGCTGTGACTTAGTCGCTATTGTTTCACAGACACATTAGGACTGCAGTGAAACTGTATAGGAATGAGTGAACTGTATAATCATCACGTCTCCGTGCATACCCACACAATTGTATACATGCACACTTTTCTTTTTTCTTTTATCTTTACATTTTCTTTATTAATACATTTTAAAACTATTTCTCCCAAATAGCAAATATATATTTACATGTTTCTTTAAATGATATGAAACTTACAATATCATTTGGCATTATCATTTGGCATTAACATTTGACAAAAATGCTATTTTTCCAGGAAGCCTACCTAGCTGTTCTGACCAAGGTATCTTTTCTGTTTTATGTATCAATGTCTTCTCCAATGAACAAGCAAATAATACAAATACAGACATTGATCCATATTTATGCAATGGCAAATGAATGCGGTTCACTAAGGCAGAAGCTGCCTTTTAGGTGGATTAAGAGATCTATTCTAAACCATATACTTTGCTGGTAATTTCAGCCTGAAGAATTTGGTTTTTCTTCTTTGTGGAACGTGTAGTAATACAATATTGTTGTTGTCGTTGAATTGGACAATATCAATGAAAACACTAGCAGACAGTTTCTGTTTTGTTATATTGGAAAATGCAGTTAGAACTGAAGAGAGGAACAACAGGGAATAATTTATTGCAAACAACCCAACATGAATTACTGAGAATTAGGAATTACTCTGTTGAATACCTTTTGACATGCTTTTCACCCCCAAATTAAAAGTTATTAAGGTATATTGTGATGTAGTTATGTATACATCATAGGTAATATGTAGTTGTATCCCATTGTAACAGACAGATTAACTGAAGTTCAAGGGATAGCCATTTCTATAGAATCTCACAGGGAGAAAAAGATTCAGGGAAGTATTCTAACTGCTTTTTATTGCAGATCCTAAGTTAGGCTTGAATTTAAGTGATTCTCATCCTCAGTCATCATGGGTTCAATTAAATTTAAGTTCATAAGAATACTAACAGGAATAAATTAATTCTGGACATGGGCATTTTGGAACCAAGTTCGCTTTTCTATGATTATTTTACTGGTATACATTGTGTTTGAAGAATATAGTAAAAAAACAGTTGGATGTTTCTGTATTGCAAAAACAGACAAACAAACAAACAATATTTATTCATTTGTGGCCAAAGATGCCTTGAAATTTTATGAAGTAGTATAAAAAGTCAAGCTGTGGGAAAAATGTGCGTGGGAGATAACCAAGCCTAGTTCCACCTTCTGCATTTTTCAATTTGTTTTCTTATCAGCATGCCCATAAACTGGAAAAACATTAGGCACAAACCCATTGATAAGCATATGAGAATTTCTTCTAGTGTCCCTCATTCTTCTTTATGGAATCTTTTATAAAAATTTGGGAATCCCCATTTGAAATACAAAGAGTTACAATACAAATGTAAAAACAAATTATTTTAACGTTAGAGGCTGAAATGCACATGCAGGATCCCTTTTGTTAATCTTTGGATGAATGAGAGGGAGGGACACCTACCTGGGAAGAAAGAGTAGTTAATTCGGCTCACTACCAACAGAAATGACAGTGAAGGACTTTCTTAACATCGAGGCTTTGAAGGTTAAACTGTTGCATGTCACTTTCCAATTAGGATGCCTGGTAGTAAGCAACAGAAATAGACTCAGGCTTACTTCAAGAGAAAATGAATTCATTAAAAATATTACTGGGTGCAGCACACCAACATGGCACATGTATACATGTGTAACTAACCTGCACATTGTGCACATATACCCTAAAACTTAAAGTATAATAAAATAAATAAATAAATAAATAAATAAATAAGAAGACAGGCTTTGGAGCCAGGCTGCCTGTATTTGTGTTGAGTTTCACCATTACCTACCGGCTGTGTAAACTTGGGCAAGTTACTTAATGTCTTTGTCCTCAGTTTCCTCATCTGTAAAGGATAATTGTAACCACTTCTTAGGTTTTTGTGAGTGCTTAGAAGCAACCAAAAAATGTTAGCTCTCAAAAAAATATATATATGTATATATATCTATAAGTTCTCAGAATCAAAGAGAAAGTTGGAATTTCAGGACTGGAAAATGAACAGGCGTTAGGAGGGCCCACACATTTTTGAACATAGGAATGTGTTCAGGAAAATCTGATTAGGATGCTGCAACTGGAAGCCACATTAATGGGCATGCACCACACCACCCTTGCTGGATACTGAGGGTCTGCTGTTGCTCTTGTGAATAATTTTTCAATTACAGTTTTATTGTCTCAAAATTCAGGGTCCTGGGTGGGGGCACGACCTAAGGATATTTTATCTGGATTTTGTCTTATGATTAAAGACTGGGTTGTACTTTCCACCAGTATTCACATAATACAAGGATCTCCCAAAATAGAAAGAGAAGTCAGATGTGGAGTAGCCAAATAAGAGGAAAAAAATGTATACTAGGTAGCTGCTATAGAGAAAATGGGTGCGTGGCGATTAATTTACCATCTTTAAATGCATATACTAATTTTCAGGGTAACTGGATAAAAATGTTTGATTCTTTCTAAATTGTAATTATATTTTTTATCTTTTGTAGCAAATTACTTACTACTAGCTTCCAGTAATTAAAAAAAAATCAAACATCTATGTACGGGTACACTGACCAATATCCGTGACCCGATTTTGGTTTATTTAAACCTGTAGACAGCCATGAGAAGTATTAATATTGCATCTTTACAAATGAGAAAACAGACTCAGAGAGATGAAGTAACACAATTGCCCAAATATTACAAAGAGCAATTGACATTGTCAGGATGAGATCTCATGTCTCTCTGATAGAAATTTTATTTTTCTACAGAACCATGAAAAATGTTATCTTGCAGATAACATAGTTGTCATTTCATTCACTATTGACTCTCTCTACATTTCTTAGATCTCTTTTTTTCTGTATTTTTTTCTTTACTAAAAATCGTGCTTTTATTTTTATTTTCCATTTTGAGTTCTATTGCAATCAGTCATATTAGGCAGTAACATTTTCTCCTAAATTAATGCCCTCATCCATTGGTTTTATTTTTCCTTATTCTCCATGTCTGTATTAATTTGTGTATGGTTGTAATGAAAAGTCACATTAGAACATAAGATCTTGTATTTTTTTAATCTTTAAACCTCAAGGCTCAGCACAGGGCCTAGCACATAGGAGGTAACTGATACGTATTTGCTTTATGATAATGGGCTTGAAGAAGGAAAATAAGGCATGACAATGGGGTGGTAAAGGAAAAGTGAAAAAGGAGAAAGCTGGGTAGAGAAGAAAATGGATATGCAATGACTAGATAAAACCGTCTTCTAGCACTTTGACCTGCATAAATCGACACATAAGGGATTTTTAAATAACAGTTATGATATTGATGACTGTTTGTCTCCTGTGGGTTCCAGTTTATTTCTTGGGGCCTGTAAATATTTTTCTTAATGTTTTCAATTACCAAAATGATTTATTTATCACAAGGTCTTCTCTTATGCTAAATAAGTTTTATGAACTGACATAGCCAAGAGAAAGTCTGTTATTATATTTCTTATATTCCATTTATTGGAGTTGGTCTTTTTGCTAATTTTTGTCTGGTATCCATTTATCTCCTAAAAAGCATGGATTAAAAGATAAGCCTTTAGGACTGGTAAGTGACTTTCATAATTATGAATTTAAGACAATGGGACGTATTTCATTTCTTTGAAAATGCATAAAGCGCTGAAAAGATTTTAAGAAATAAGAACTCTTTGAAAGGGCTTCCTGATATGAATAATTGCAAATGTCAAGGGATAAGAGTTTCCTGATAGTGATTCTATTTCTAGAATGTCAGGTACTGATGCGAAGGTGACATGAGTGATTTGAATGAGTTGTTCTATGTCTCAGAGATGGTCCCATAGAGAAATGAAAGCAGTACTTTATAACCAACAGAGAGATTTATTTAAGGCCAAAATGTCAGAGGTAATCAAACTAACTTGTGCTCATAGCTTTGCTTTGCATTATATAAATGGACACACAGAATTTATCGTGTATTGACAAATTACGGAAACAGAATTTTATAAAAAGTAAAGTTGAATGCTGCATTATAGCTTTCAGCAAATTTTGATAAAAGTTTTATGGTAATATTCTTAATGAAGTATAAATGCTACTATATATTCTATATAACATTTTTCCTTTTGCTTTAAGTTTATATTAGTGTGCATGCAACAAAATATACAGAGCTGATCCTCATGAACACTTCCATGTACATGGTGCCAAGTGCAGAAACAGAACATTGTTCACACAATTGAAAAACCTCTATTCTGACACCTACCAGTAAATATTTACCCACAAGGATAATCATTATCCTGATTTGTAACATCATTATTGGCTATCACAAATAGCATTACCAAGAACATTTTTGTATGTGTCTTTGGATACAGAAAGCACAGATACAGAAATCTATCTATCTACCCATATAAGTTTCCGTTAGGTATATACCTTAGAGTGGAGTTGCTGAGTCAGACCTCCGCCCTGCTTTGGTAAGAACCGTTAAAAGGATTGACAAATTGATTGTACCAATTTATTCTCCCACCAGCAGTGCATGAGAGTTCCAATTGCTTCACATCCTTGACAATACTTATTAGTGGCTCTCTTTTCATGTTAGCCATTCTAATTATAATACCAAAATATTTTGTGTGTGTGTTTGCTTATATTCACTCATACTACCAAAAGAATATAAGTGACATAAATCAAAATAAGCACTTTTCATTTATCAATTTATACATCAAGATTTTAAAGAGTAATTCCTCCAAATGGTTTCTAGACTAAAATGGGGCATATTGCTTAGAGGAGGAAACTTTTCTTCAATATTCAATGATCCATTTAAAAATATGTCTTAAATACTTCAAAAATTTATATTTTTTAAACAATTATAAAGGTTTTGCAACATCTTATGTACATGATGGAATTCAAGGTGTCTTATTCTTACAATACCTTTCTCTGATAAAAAATAACTGTAAATGTACTTACATGTTTTAATATGGTCTATATGATAATACTTTTTTATTTATTGAAATAAAATATAGCATGCTGGAGGTTTCTATGTGAAACAGAAACCTAATAGTGATTTTATTTCACTGAAGAATTTCCATGTGTCTCATTTATTTCCCAAACAATATTATATCAAGTTTAAAGACAAATATTTAGTTTCTTCTAAGATGTGTTCTTAAAGACATTGATAAACTGGCATGACTAAAAAATTAAATGAAATCAAATTTTTACCTCATAAAACAAAAGGTCTAAGGTTCCAGATAAATTTTGAAGCCAGTGTTTTGTCAGGGGCCATGGTAAGGCTGGAATATGGGTGGTGGGCTGGGAGCCAAAAGGAGCTGAGGATATGGTTGCTGGAATGTTCAAGTTCTATTAGGCAGGAAAGAAGGTGAGAACTTCATAGGCTTTGAAAGATATGCAGCCAGTGCTAAAAAGAGCTGCAGTGATTGACTCTGGAAGATGAAGCTTAGGATTCAAGTGGGAGATACTAAAACATTGGCATTGAAATTCACAAACATTTTAGGCATATACATTTAAGACATGTGTTAGGAATCATGACTCCATTTTGCCAATTATAATTCTTATTAGGCAGAATATCTGAATCATTCTTCTGCCAGCAGTATCCCATGTCCATCACCTATTCTGTAACTATCACCAATTATTTTCCCCAATATTTTCCTAAAGCTGATTAAACACTCTTGGGTCATAACAAATTTACATTTGTCAATAACTGAAAAAAGTAGATTCAAACTATGTGATCTAGCATTCAAGCTGCCCTATGGTTTTGTACAAACTTAACCTTTAGAGCAACCATATCATCATATGTATATTATCACAAAAACTAATGTTGGTACTTTATTCATAAATAAACATGTATAATTTACATACATAAACTTGTATAAGTCATGTACAGCAATAAATATAGTGACTAATCATCAGGGAAATGCAAATCAAAACCACAATGAGATATTGCCTCACACCTGTCAAGACAGCTATTAAAAAAAAAAAGTGTTGGTAAAAATATGGAGAAATTGGAACTCTCATACACTGTTCAGTATGAAAAATAATCCAGGTACTATATGAAAACAGCATGAAAGTTCCTCAACAAATTAAAAATAAAACTGCCTTATGATCTAGCAGTGCCAGTTCTGGGTATTTATTCGAAATAATTGAAATTGAAATCTCAAAGAGTTATCAGCACTCCTATGTTCATTGCAGCACTATTCACAATAGCCAGGATGTAGAAACAGTCTCAATGTCCATCAACAGATAAATGGATAATGTGCTATATATATGCAATGGAATACTATGCAGGCTTTAAAAAGAAGGAAATTGTGCAATATGCAACAACATAGATGAAACTTGAAGACATTATGCTAAGTGAAATAAGCCAGGCACAGAAAGACAAATACTGCATGATTCCCCTTTTATGGGGAATCAAAAATAGTCAAATACATAGAATTTAAGAGTGAAATGGTGGTTGCAAGGGGCTGAGGGAGAAGGGAAAATGGGAAGTTACTAATCAACAGGCACAGAATTTGCGTCAAGTGAGATTAGTAAGCTCTAGAGATCAGCTGGACAACATTATACCTACAGTCAGTGATAATGCATTGTACACTTACAAATTTAAGAGGGTAGATTTCATGTTGTGTTCTTACCACACAGTTTTTTTAAGTCTTTAAAATATTTTCCTAGCCTTTTCTGTTTGACTACCTGCTTTCCACTTCTGTGCCCCACTGTACATCCACCCATATTAAAAGGCAAACACAGATCCTTCCATAGTCTCCCCATGCTTTTATGTATTTGTAAAATACAGTCATATATCACTTGATGGGGATATGTTCTGAGAAATGTGTTGCTGGGCAATTTTGTCATTGTGCAAACATCAGAGGGTATATCTATACACACCTATTTTGTATAGCTTACGACGAATAGGCTATATGGTACAGTTTATTGGTCCTAAGCTACAAACCTCTGAATCATGTTACTGTACTGAGTATTTTGGGCAACTGCAACACAATGGTATGTATCTTTGTATCAAACATATAGACACGTAGAAAAGACACAGCAAAAATAGAGTATTAAAATCTCATTGACCACCCTCATGTACGTGGTCTGTTACTGACCAAAACATTGTAATGCAGTGCCTGGCTATAATGTACAAGCAACTATATTCATACATTTTTGTACTGTTTCAGTAAAGTTTTCCAAATGGGAAAACAGATACTACTCTAGTGGTTCAGAGAGAAGAGATTTAATACAGATAATTGTTACAAACAAAGTTGTAAAGGCTGGAGGGGCCGAAGTGGTGATATGCAGAACCCATAAACACATGTTGCCATTATCAAGGCAGGATCCCGGAGCTTACACTCCCATGACCACTGCCACTGAGGTACTATTGCTGAAGCTGGTGTGCCAGAGCCACTGCCAGATGCTTCCAGTTTCTGACTGGTGGCGCTCTCCTTTTTTTTGCGGAAAGTAACTAGAAGTCAACTAGCAAAGAAGCTGAGAAGACTATTTTGAAAGGAAGTCTTAGAAATGTAAATTTCAGACTTTCTAACCACCCCCAGTAATAAAAAAACATACAGGGGCAGGAGCAGGGCTGAGTACCAACAGACAACCTCCAATGTGTATGTGTTGGTGAGATTACTGATAATATAAATTTATGTTAGTATTGTCATTGTCTGGTGTATAAAGAAGGGCTCACATTGAATTCTTTGTTGTTTTTGTTTTTCTTTGGTTTTCTGTCTTGCTTTTGTCACTTGACAAGATCTCAGTGGAATTTTTCCAAGTCAACTTTATTCTTTTCCAAGCACAAATTTATTCTCTTCAAGTCGTGAATGTTATTATATGGTGTGGATGAATAGTAATCCATCCAGGCATTCAATTATGATGAGTTTTCATCTTGACTCTTTGACAATTACTATGAGTTTTCACTTTGGCTCTTCTTTTGGCTGAAATAAACATCACTGCTCATTGTTCTCTACAGGTTGGTGTATTTCTTTTAAAAAAAAAAAAAAAAAAAAAAAAAAAAAGTCCCAGGTTTAGGATTGCTGGTGAGATGGAATATGTTTTGTTTGCAATTGCCATTTTATATTCCCAGATCGCCATAACACATTATAATTTTACAACTAAATTAGAAAAGGACAGTTTTCACTGCATCCCTGCCACCAGTAGGCATTATCTGGGATACTTTCTTAATTACAATTTTATTTCCCAGAAAGCAAGCCATGGTAGAATGAATGCAAATACTATCCCAACTCCACTGTAACTTTGCAGAACTTTCCAAACCATTATAATGCATGGAGACTTTTGAATGATTCACCATTTTCAAATTTAAAATTGTCATGAAAATTACTCAAATCAGTGAAGGCAGAATAGCGTTTCAGTAATATTTCAGCTAAAACAGGTCTAATGTTTAATTATGTATCTTTTGTGTTTTTATTTTCTTTTAAGATGGCTAAAATTTTGTGAGAGTGCTATTGTAAGTTTGTATCAGCCATTGTCACAGGTTGAATCACTCATGGTAAGCTAATTTACATTGTAATTGCATTCAAACTCAAGATCTTCATAACCTTTAATATCAAATTTTCATTTCTTGCCACATGTTCATCACAAGTTGTATGTCAGTGTGGAGAGAATCTGCCTAATGGCTCTTCACCCAGAAATCCAGGCTGCTAGGTGTCCAGCATCTGGTGAATTTGCTGGTAGTTGTGGCAGAAGAGAAGGTGGCAAATTAAGAATTGACTCAGAGACTTCTGCCCAGCCGTCATGTATATTGGGTCCAATCATTTGTTAATGAGCAACATTGACACATTGATTCGAATATTCCTTGAAACATTTATTACGTATTTCCTAACTTGACATAATGCAGCACATAGTATTTCAATTGTTCTTCTATTATTTTTATGGTGACTTTACCCATTTTGAATTATTTTATGGGTAGAGTAAGACTATTGATTTTGAAAAACTGGGAAGTTGGCTGGCTCTGCAAATTGAAGAGTTAACTGGTCAAATAGCTTTCCCTTTTTATTTGTTATGCTGCTTAGGTGTTGTATTTGTTCTTGCATTGTTATAGAAAAACACCTGAGACTGGGTAATTTATAAAGAAAAGAGGTTTAAGTGATTCAAGTTTCTGCAGGTTGTGCAAGCATGGCATACACATCTGCTCAGCTTCTGGGGAGGCCTCACTGGTGTTTACTCATGGCAGAAGGTGAAGCAGGAGCAGGAATATCACATGGCTAGAGAAGCAGTAAGACAGAATGAGGTGGTGGGATGCCACACACTTTCAAACAGCCAGATCTCACATGAACCCACTCATATTATGAGGACGGCACCCAGCTGTGAGGGATGCATGCCCATGACCTAAACACCTCCCACCAGGCCTCATCTCCAACACTAGCGATTACATCTCAAAATGAGATTTGGCAGGGACATAGATCTAAACCATATCAGGCGACTCACTGAAGAAAATAATAGTATAAAATATTATGACAGTTTAATCAATAACATTAGGATAAATAGCATGAGTGTGTATCATATTTTCATTGTGATTTAAATCTAAATGCAGCCCTTGATGATTGTCCTTTGGGTCCAGTTTAATTTCATCAGAGTGCTCAGACAATACCTGGGATACTTGCAGCTCTCAAATTGTTACTAGTGGTTAGAGTTTTCAATTATTGTTTGAAACAAATACAACTCAAGGATAAACTTTGATAATTGAAAAGGGATTAGGATATTAAAAATGCACACTTTCATGAAGATAACTACTTATTTTTTATCCACTGAAGATAACATCTTATGGACATTCTCTCATATTACAGCTTTCAGTGGCATGGCATTAAAATTCTGATTCCATATTGCTTGTTCTTCTACATTGAAGCAGATGTCAGTTTCATATGGATTCTGAGTATCCAATCTGTCAAATATAAGTGTAATTACTGGTCAATAGTTTTGGATAATTTTTACATCTGTTGAAGTCGTGGAGGTTTTATTAATTATTTTGACTTAGATTTATTCCCTTCAGAAAGCTGAGAATTTAGAACCATATTACTTTGGGTGAGGTCACCTCCACTCCTAATAAGAGCAACATGTTCTGAGTAGTCCAGGTGTGCATGATCTATGCTGTTATGACTCACAAGTCCTACTAGAAGTTTCAGGTACAGGAAAGGAATTTCCTCCAAGTAAGGAAAACATTGTGCACCTGCGTTGTATACTGTTTGTGAAAAGCAAGAGGATGTAGTATTCGAAAGGTGGAAAGCTTATGCTTTAGTTGGCTAGAACAAAGTTCATATTTTTTTCTCAGTTATCAGGGGTCATGAAAGTCATTAAATCCAACTTCTATCCAGCGTCAGGGAAACTGAGAGGTAGTTCTCAAACTTTTCCTAAGTGTGATCCACATAATTTTAGTAATAAGCTTATTTCTTATTTCATTGTCGCACCTGAGAACTTTCTAACTGAGGTGGAAGCAATAAGTATCATTTGTGAATAGCTCTCTCCTCCTCCATGTCCTTTGCCTTCCTACGATTAATACTACTATTGCTGCTACTATTCTGCTGCTACTCCTAATACATATTTAACTAGTATAACGTGTACTCTACCAGACAAAACGTTGGGATAATTTACATATCAGCTAAAGCTGTAGAGGTTTCATTTTGACTTCGAGTTTGTTGCCTCCAAAACTCTTAACATTCTGAACCAGGTTATCTTGTGTACAGTCCACCCTGCTTTTAGTAATAGCCCAATGTGTTATTTATTCTGCATTCATCATCTCATTTATTCTTCACCACAGATCTCTAAGATATGTGTGAGCCTTATTCACATTTTATAAAGGAGAGGACTGAGATTTAGAAAGGTTAAGAATGCTATCAAGGTCATTAGGATTTTAAATTTAGGCTGCCTGGCTATAAAGCCCATGCTTTTAAGCACCCTGCAGTGCCCTCCTTTCATTGTTTTTATTTATTTTTAAATTCTTACTCTGATATTGAGATTCTCACCTGTGATATAAAAAAGATCCTGTTGTAGTGGTGGAATTAATAATTAAATTCACCCAGCTGTAAATGCTTGTTAAATCACCAGAATTAAAACAGAATATCCATGAAATGTTCTAGATATTAAAATTGCTCTTGTCACTGTGCACACCAAGATTTAAAACCTGGGGCCTCGTAATTATTCAGACAATTGTTTTGGAAGTTCTTGTGTTTTCTCTATTTGCTATTGTGTATTAATTCTATAGCATGCTAGGATACATGGGCCCTATGCCATCTTTCACCTTCTTAGTAGAATGTTTGATCTAAACAGCAATTTGGCTTGCCCTGGACAATGTTCTGCTTCCCCTAACCACAGAAACATGGTTCTCTGGAAGGTTATAATACCACATGGGTCAGCACTTTCAAGTATTTGGCATTCAAGACATTGTAAAGTGAATTATAAATAATTTTATCCTGAATTATCTATATCATAGGCACATTCTGACGTTGTTTAGTTTGCACTGTTGTTCCTGTTGTTAGGGCTGTTGTTGATATTATTTTGGCAGACTGTGCTATGTTCAAATTAAAACTCTTTCTGGAACTCTCAGTTACAAGGTTATTATTATTGCCATACTATTTACAAAAGAGTTGCCAAGACTGGTGCACTGGAAGCTGTGTTCCACTTATCAATTCAAAGGAATTTTATTATCATTTCTATCATCAGTGAATCTGTGAGCTGAGCTAGATAGAATCAGAGAGATTATCTAGAGATTATTTTATTGATCACCAAATGCACTTTTGTAAAAGTAAAGACCCCAAATTGAAGCTCTTCAAACAGTCAGTTGGTTTTACTAAAATGGCTTATAGTTACAGTTATCAGTCTCTTGAGAATGCAAAATGTTATCTTAAAGCCAAACCAATTTTGTGTTATGGAGAGAGATTATTAAGTAGTTGAAATATTGTTGCTGAAAATATGGATTTAAAAGTATCAATACCAAGTGCCATGGAATTTCCAAATGACAACTTGATATTGATACAATAAAACAGAAAAAGCCATTAATAATTGAAAGCAATAAAAACATATGCTTTGAATAAAAACAACTTGAAGCCCGTAAATAATACAACATGCTATTCAGTGATCATTCTGTAATATTAAAGTTTCAAAAGGCATCCTAACCTGTTGGTTTTTTTGTTTGTTTCACATGTTTCCTGATCCAGATTTATATTTTTGAAAATAATATCTACTATCAACCTGATATAAAGAGCAGTTCATTGCGACTGACATCTTCTGGAAAAGAAGAAATAATTTTTAATGGGATTGCTGACTGGTTGTATGAAGGTGAGTTGATCAGATTTAGTTTCAAAGGAAACAAATGACATATTTTTATACAAAATCTACCCAAAAAATCTATTCATTCCGGAGCGATACTTACAGTACAATTTCTTCTCATTTTCTCTCAAAATTGCCCTCATGCTTTCATATCTTTGCATGTGCTTATATTTTGTGTGGTTGAGATTTACATCTACTTACATGATTCCATGTTTGGTATATATATGTACATATAGGCTAGATAGATATTATTTGTAAGGACAACTAATGAAAGTAAATGGTTACCTTATGTCACTTTGGAATTAGATGCTGAATTTTTTTCTGACTCTCTGGAAAAGAAAAAACAGAAACCTTTATTTCTAAAAAAAAAAAAAATGCATGAAAAGCCACCTGATTTTAGTTATTTCCATTAGGGACATTCTGTCACACTTTATAAGCTATTGTAGAGGGAGCAAAATAAAACCCACATAAAGAGTTATTTTCAATATCTATTGAATCAAGTTTTAGTAATAGCTGAGAATATAAAAATAAATCGGGTGATGAAAATTTATCCAGTTTTTATCACATACCAATTATCAGCTGAGTTCTAGATATAGATTGCCTGGGGAAGACTCAAAGTATGAGTTTATTACCTATGTTTCAGATGCTTCAGCTGATTTTGGCAAAATATGTCAAGATTTAAAGTAAGTCTACTTTATTATAAACTATAAAGCTATGAATCATTCAAAAAGTGAACTTTATTTCATGGGCAATATTTGCAAATGTAATCTCTCTACCTCAGATTTGATATTTTTAATTCTATAAGAAAAATGAATAATTTAGACCAATTATTCGTTCATTCATTCTTTCACTCAAATGATATCATTGAAGGCCTACTGTATTTCGGATAGGTGTCTAGGTGCTAGGATAAAAGACGGAGCAAAAAGTACTGCTCTGCTAAACTGTATATTTACGTGAAATATTTTGTTAGGTGGAGCTATTTTATTAAAGAAGAGACGTTGTAACCCTCGAGATTTATATGTATATGTGTACATGTATATTTATATCTATAATAGATTTCTGTGTACATGCTAGCATCAAATAAGATTTTTAGAGGCTACAATTTATTGTGAAGAGCAGTGAGAGCTTCCACGAAAATATCAACAATAAGTATGCTGTGAAAGTATATATTACAAAAAGAAATACACAGGTAAGGAGGGTTCATTGGTTGAGAGTCACAGAATCTAAATCTGGCTTTTCTTTTTCAAAGAGATAAATTACTGGAGGGGACTGGGATGGCCCCCAGAATTTAATAAACAGGTGGACAACACATTTAAAATCTGGTTAGTTCTGGCAGTCTAGGTAGCAGGAGCTAACTGAAGTGCAGAGACTAAGACGTGCCCTTTTTCTTCAAAATATTATTGGTACTGTGTGACACGCTGACAGGTGAAGAAACCATGTTAATGCAGTGTGGTAAGTAGTTGAATCTCAATCAACACAGAATTCTATGGAAGAACAAAGGAATGATACCATTCTAGGGATTTGCAAGCATTTTTTCTAAAGGAGAAACCCTGGCCAACCACAGTAGCTCAAGCCTGTAATCTCAGAGCTGTGGGAGGCCAAGGTGGGAGAATTATTCAAAGCCAGGAGTTCCATACCAGCCTAGGCAACATAGCAAGGTTCTCCTTTCTACTAAAAAGTTTTTAAAAAGTAGCCAGATGCGGTGGCATGCACCTGTGTTCCTAGCTGAAGAGAGAGGATTATTAATGAGAGAGGATTGCTTGAGCTCAGGAGTTGAAGGCTGCAATGAGCTATGATCCAGGCCCCCGCCCTCCAGCTTAGGCAACAGAGTGAGAACCTTACTTCTTAAAAAGAGGGAGAGAGAGAGAAAGAGAGAGAGCATCTGAGTCAAGCCTGAACAGTTAACAAGTGTTACGCATGAGAAGAAATTAGGAAGGAAAAATCTAAGCAGATGTAACAATTTGCAAAAACCCACAAGTGTGTCCCTAGGGAACCAAAGTCTCCTTGATATAATTGGGCCATAAAATTTGAGATAAAGGAAGGTAGCAAGAACCAAGGGATAGTGACCTCTATCAATGATTTGGAATTTCAATTATTTTTCTACCATTTAATAGGAAAACTAATAGAACTTTTCAAGTAAGGGAGTGACAAGATTGGATCTTCCATATGAATAGATTGTTTTTGCCACAGTGGGAACCTGGAGTCTAACAGTGGAAAGAAACGACGAGTGGCTTTAAGGCTTCTTCTATGTTCTATCAAGAGATAATGAGCAATGGAACTAGGGTTAAAGCAGTAAAAAGGAGGAAAGATTCTAAAATTGATGAGACAATGAAATATACAGGTCTTAGTGGCTAAGCAGATGGGGTGAGTGATAAGAAGTCAAGGATGATTCTGTGTCTTCTGGTTTGGGTCACTAGTAAGTAGTGGTGGCAGACATAGTGAGCAAGCATTAACGAGGAGCAGTGGGTTTCAGGGAAGAGAAGACTAGATTAGCAGCAATGTGGGCATTGAACCATGTACTGACATGCTCCCTTGGTGATAAAAGGTGGTCTGTAACGTCGATGAAGTTTTCAGTCAACTGAGGGTATACTCAATGTAGATCATGCTTATTGTGCTGCTCCATCCCGAATTAAGATGACTTGGGTCTCTGTCCTATTGAAAAGGCTTCATACATTTATAAGGAAATGTTAAGGAGAGAGATTAGAGACCGTTTCCTGACAAATACGGTAATTTTCTTAACTAAAGAATAAAAATCTATGTATTTGGTCTGAGAGTAAACTGTTTGTAGGTGTTGTGGAGAGCAGAACAAATGGGTAATACAAACTTTTGTGATGATGCTGTAGGTCTGACACATTCCAAAGGGGAAAGGAAAAATTATAGTTTTTGCCATACTTTGGGCTCCTATGTTGCAGATAACTAGGAAATGCTGTACGTGTATGTGATTTAATCATCACAATGTTTGTGCATCTAATCATTTACTAAGAAACTAAGACGTGCCCAGTGCTGTGATTCATGCCAGCAATCCTAGCACTTTGAGGAGGCGAGGTGGGCAGATCACTTGAGCCCAGGACTTCAAGAGCAGCCTGGTCAATATGGCAAAATCCTGTCTCTACTAAAAATACAAAAAAAGGCTGGGCGTGGTGGCTCATGCCTGTAATCCCGGCATTTTGGGAGGCCAAGGCAGGCGGATCATGAGGTCAGGAGATTGAGACCAACCTGGCCAACATGATGAAACCCCATCTCTACTATAAATACAAAAATTAGCTGGGCGTGGTGGTGCGTACCTGTAATCCCAGATACTCAGGAGGCTGAGGCAGGAAAATCGCTTGAACCAGGGAGTCGGAGGTTGCAGAGCCGAGGTCATGCCACTGCACTCCAGCCTGGGCAACAGAAGGGAGACCCTGTCTCAAAAGAAAAGATTTAGAAAAGAAACCAAGACTCAGATAGGATCAGTGATTCAGACACGGTCTTAGAGCTAAAGAGTGGGAAAGCCAACATTTGAATGTATGTCTTTTGTTCCTAAAGCCAGGGCTTAGTCACTAGTCTACTTACCTGTTATAGGGGGATGTCCTTCACTGTTCCCCAAGACACAGCACACATTTTGGGACCTAAATTGTCAGATTTCAGTGATCTGTTTCCTCAGCCAAAGACTCATCCTACTGTCCATGGACTTACTCTAATGCTCACTGCATTTCCAGGAGGAACCCTACCCATGACGTCAGTGTTAAGGTTTGGCAGAGGGATGTAAGCTATTCAGATGTTTTTGACTTTCCCTCACTATTTTGACTGCTATCCCCAACCTCTGCTTCAAGAGTCCTACATGCACCTTACCCTCCCACTATCACTTTGCTTGTAGAATGTGCTAGGAGCTCCCAAGCTCCAGACCTTTTTTTCCCCTTTAATGCACTCACTGAAACACAATGATATTGCCTAGGGAATGCATGTAATTTTAACATTATGCGTGTGGTACTCTGGTGTGGAGATTTCCTTTTTATTACTTTACTTTGCAGGAGTCAATTACAATCTAAATTAGCATGTATGGAAGACACAGAAAGTAACATGTAACATTTCAACTTTTTTAAAATTGAAATTTACCTTTTGTAAATGTCATAGAAAAGAAAAGATGAGAGAAAGAGTGACATAAAAGACAATAAAATGTTTTTACAGTAAGCTTTAAAGGCATGTCTTAATCTTTTAAGACCAGGCCAATCTGTAAGAGTGGCTACTGCTCCCAACTAGTCAGTAAATAGAGTCCTTGAAAGTGTCAGTTTTAAGAATCTTTGTCTCTGTTTTTAGTATTGTATTTAGTATTTTAGTATTTACTAAAGAAAGTAAAGCAATATAAAATATAATGCATTTTAAACAGTGAAGTCAGAAAAATAAGAAAATGCTCAAAACAGAAGATTATTTAAAATATAATTCGCACAAAACACGCATAATGTTATTCACTTAAATTGCTGTATTTAACCTAGCAATGTAATTAAATACGATATCAGATCAAAGTTTTACTTTAAAAACTTTTAAAATGTCACTAAAAAGAAAGTTTACAGTTACCCACTTCACAGCTTTGGAAATTACCATAAAGCACTTAATATATTAAATAGGAAAAAAATGACTCTCACTTTCAATTATTTAATCATATAGAATAATGTAACTAATATGCTTAAGTGATTTACAGATATATTTTAGAACCTTGTATATTTAAGGGATTATTCCTTAAAGTTTAATCCAACAGCTGTGGAGCAAATATATCTGCCAGGCATTATCTAAGAGCAATTCAATGAAAAATACAGGTTTCCATGTCTCAGGTATTTCCAACTCAGTGTAGTGATAGGCAATAAACAACTATTGTATCGGGAACCATTTGGAGCACAGTAAATATAAATACAAGTAGGATTTATTTCACCTAGTAAATAGAATTATAAGTAGAATTAAGTCTGATAGGATGGAGGAATGTCAGGTGCTTCACAGAAGACATGGGCCTTGTGTTGGTATTCAAGAATGACAAGAATGAAAAGGTGAGGAAACATTCACGAGATAAGCAATATTCTTATCAGCAGCTTCTGATTGTTATACTTTTTTTGTTGAAATAAAACAGGACAAAATGCCTATTTTCACATTCATGTTTGTTTCACATTAATGTCTTTTGGCGACATGAAATTGCATTCATTTCATCATTGATTCAACAAATATTTATTGAGCACTTACTCAGTGTCATCTATGGGGCTGCAGCATGGGAGTCACAGGATGGCAGGGTTATCAGTAGTGTTGAGTCTCCAGAGGTCAAACAAGGGAAGGATTCCAAAGTTTTTGTTGGATTCACTCATAGATTATTGATGGCCTTTACAGGAGTAAAATCAGTTAATTGGTGGGGCCAAATCCAAGACTGCAGTGGATGGATATGTAAATGGGGAGTGAGAAAGTTATGAATACAGACTATTCTTTCGAGGAATTTGACAGTGAAATGCAGAAAATTAAAAAAAAAAAAAATCAACCACAGGCCTGCAGAGCTGCAAGTAGCATCCTCAGGAAATCCTAGTAGTCTGAACTGACAAACTAAAAATGGAAAAAATCAGCTTGCTTTTTACAATAGCACATTAATCTAAACACAGTGGTTGTATCTTAGTATTGTGGAAGTGCTTTGTGTTGTGGCTATGTTTTTAAGTGTCTATGATATAAAACCACATGTGCTGAAAACTCCATCTGCTCTGCAGTGAGATTTGCTAAATCAGAGTAATAAAAACGATGAAGAGCCAAACCTACACTAAATCGAAATGAAATGCCATTTGTAAAAATAAATTCTTTGTAAATAATATAATATAATTAACATTGGAAGTTTCAATCCATGAGTAAATGTGCCCATTAGTTGCAGTTAAAGAAGCTTGTGCCTTATCCAGGATGACTGTTAAGCAAATGCATGTTAAAGATTGTTTTATTTACCTCCTTCCCATTCCAGGTAGCTTTATTTTTCCATCTGAAGAAAGTCACAAGGCTCTCTATATGATTATTTTGGTACATTAGCATTTTTATGGGGAAGGACATTAATCATATGTCACTCTAAAATAAATGAGAGTAGGCGATGCCTCATTTCTCTTGAAAAGCGTACTCAAATTTGGGTCAGGCTTATTCTTGGGAAGTGCTGGACACACATACTTCAGCACCTATGACAGAACCTGTTTCTTAGAAATCTAGAGTGTTGATTTCAGCCAACGGGGTATCTTTGTATCTTCAAATCTCATAGAACTTAGAGTTTACGGTGGGGCCGGACATGGTGACTGACGCCTGTAATTCCAGCACTGGGAGGCTGAGGTGGGCGGATCAACTGAAGTCTGGAGTTCGAGACCAGCCTCGCCAACGTGGTAAAACCCCGTCTCTAATAAAAATACAAAAATTAGCTGGGCATGGTGGTGAGCACCTGTAGTCCCAGCTGCTTGAGAGGCTGAGGCGGGAAAATCACTTGAACCCTGGAGGCAGAGGTTGCAGTGAGCCAATATCATGCCACTGCACTCCAGCCTGGGCAAAACAGTAAGACTCTGTCTTTAAGAAAAAAAAAAAAAGAACTTAGAGTTTACACTCAGTTGGCCCTTAGCATGCATATATATACGCACACACATACATGTATATTTTTCTCCTCAATGTGTCATGTGTATAACTGATGTCTCCTTAACCAAATTGTAAGTTAGTTGTATAAATCAGTGTCAATATCACAACTGAAGAAAGGTGGCACATTCAAAAGGGAGTAATTCAAGGAGGTTTAAGCTATGAAGGGGCCCCTTATCATGAACAAGGTAAATGCCACAAACCATGGCTTGTAATGGTTTAGCCATTAACAGCCAAACGGGGAAGGGGACACAGCAGTCACCTGAAACTAGGAGAGAATGCTGTAAATTTTTTACAGAAATAGAAGCAGTGGCTTTTGGTTGGGCAAAGCCAAACTCACATAATTTACATGCATTGGAGATAAGAAAATAAATTCCATGCACTCGCTTCCTCCCTTCATTTGATTTGCCAGAGTTTCATAGTGGTCATACCCAAGAAAAAGTTAAAGAACATAAGAATATTCTTACTATTCAAATTAAAAGCTAGTGTCCCAGGAAAAGAAGTACATAAAATCTCATCTGCTATTGTTTCATTGCAGGATGGTATTAGTCCTGTTATACATCTGAAATTTGTAAATATAGCCACCACTTGTATTTTTCATAGGAGATGTGGAGAAATGCCCCCATAAATAATAATAATAATAGCTTATTATGTGATCTTAGTTGGTAATTACAGTTGCCTTCTTCAAATGTTCATTCCTTTTACTTCTACTTTCTGTCAGCATGCTAGAGAGGTTATTTAACAGGTGGGTCAGGCCAAAATTTCATTCCTGCCAAATCTTACTCCTTTCCATCCTTTTCTAATTTTTTTTTCTTTGACAGAGTCTTGCTCTGTTGCCCAAGCTGGAGTGCAGTGGCACAATCTCGGCTCACTGCAACCTCCAGCTCCCGGGTTCAAGAGATTCTCCTGCCTCAGCCACCTGAGTAACTGGGATTACAGGCGCCCACCACGCCCAGCTAATTTTTGTGTTTTTTATTTTTTATTTTTTAGTAGAGATGCGGTTTCGCTATGTTGGCCAGGCTGGTCTCTAACTCCTGACTTCAGGTGATCCACCCACCTCGGCCTCCCAAAGTGCTGTGATTACAGGTGTGAGCCACTGCACTTGGTTGGCCCCATCCTTTTGTTAATTGTGTTGTTAAAATTTCAGTTTTCCATCAACCAGTACTATTGGGCAAACATGTATTTGTGACTCTCCTGAGTTCCAAATGTATTTCTCCTTGCCCTCCTTTGCATAGCAAACATATTTTTTTAATTTTATTATTATTATACATTAAGTTTTAGGGTACATGTGCACAACATGCATTTTGTTACATATGTATACATGTGCCATGTTAGTGTGCTGCACCCATTAACTCGTCATTCAGCATTAAGTATATCTCCTAATGCTGTCCCTCCCCCCTCCCTCCACACCACAACTGTCCCCGGTGTGTGATGTTCCCCTTCCTGTGTCCATGTGTTCTTGTTGCTCAATTCCCACCTATGAGTGAGAACATGCGGTTAGCAAACATATTTTTATTTCTGGCAGATGACATCCATCATCAGACCCAGCTTAGTAACTGTTTTGTCTTTTTTTTTGGCGGGGGGTGGTTGCATAATGAGCCCACAATGGTGGGGAGAAAATTTCAGTTTCCAATTCAGAGGAATAGAATTATGACTATATTCCTGGTGGATACCCTCGTCCTTTAGGCAATGGACTTCTAGATTCACCAACTTCAATATTATGAGAATGAGAAGCAAATTGTGTTCTGTGAGTTATTGGTGTGATAATAAAAGATAACACGACTACTTCTACCCCTTAGTGCCTAGATCTGTACCTCTATACAGGTGGGACACACTGCATGTTAAAGGATGACATCCTGGCTTCAAGGTTATTGCTAAACAAATAGTGCCAAAACTGAGGTAGAGCAGACTATTTTACTCCTCTATCAATCCAGGTACATATAGCTAGTGGGGAACATGATGAAATTAGTAAATACCACCACTGAGACCATGGTGCTTTTTTGCCACAAAATATTTCCTTTTTTGAGATAACGTAATGTGGATTATTATGGTAATGGATAAATGTTTCTGTAAAGAGTAGTGCTGAACAGATCCGTTGGCAGCAAAAGCAAATCCACACCCAGAATATGTGTGTATCTCTGTGATGACAAAATGCTACACTGTCTTGATGGAAAGGTTTTCATATAATTCATGTGCCTTCCTCATTACATTATCTCAAAAAAGGAAATATTTTGTGGCAAAAAATTCACGTGCCATCAGCTCTTCCCCTGAGAAGTGATCCTATGTCAAAGGCTCAGTGATGGCCACTACCATTGGCAGGTAATGGTGGGAGCCAGAGGCTGACGGACATGTACTTGGCAGTCATCTTGTCCTAAATCTTTCCCCTTTCTAGTAAGTCAATTCACTTGTTTTTCCTAAACCTCCTTGTCACTAGTTTTCTAATTTTACTTTTGCCACCTCCCTGATAGGTGGACCCTTATTAGTTACTGTGCGGGAATCAGGACATTTCCATGCCTGAAACTAAGAAACTAAGTCTCCTTCCACGAAAAGTGGACAACTAAGTATTCTGTTCAAAATCTTACCAACTGGGAAGATTTCTGTTTATTATTGTCTTTCACTGCCACTCCTGAGTCAGATTCTAGTACGGAGCCTACCCAATTCCAGCTTGTTGTTGTACATCCTGCAGACCTGCCATAAACCAGGCCTGCGTTTATTTCTCCCTCGCCAACTTGTGTTAGAAAACATGCTTTGTGGCACAGATGTGAGATGAGAAGAGGGGATGAAGCAGAGAAGGCAATACAATGGACAATCACATTTGTTTTCTGGCTCAATTTCACTTTTATTTTATAGTGGAATGGTGTGTGTGTGTGTTCAGTTCTATGGTCAGTGGATCAGATAGCAATCAGTTCATGATGGGCAGTTTGGGTTGCATACTCACTTGGTATCCCATGGTGGGGCTAAATGTTTCTACTGGAGCCCTGGAAAGAGCTGCTCTTGAAATAGATAATATTTTTGAATACAAGTGACAATGATCTTTTTTCAAATCTTGGAATGCCTGTCCTATGATTGTCATATGGAGAGTCCCAAAGGCTCCACACAGCATCTCTATTTGCCATGGGCACTGACATTGCCATTGGATCTGCTGGAGTCACAAGGTTCAGGACATAGAGGAGGTTGCAACATGGCCTAGATCAGTTGCAGGGCCCCCTGGTACACCGATTCTACTCAGAACTAGCAGCTTTACAGCTTGCCTGGGATATAGAACAGATAACATATGTCAATGCGGCTTATGTTGTTTTCAAAGTCCAAAGAATTCAATTCCTCTTTACTTTTGCATAAGTAGAATTGTAATAATTTTTCTCTCACTTTAGAAGAGATATCCCGGTGTATCCCAAACTACTAGATTTCTGGAAACATCCCCGGTGTTACACACTTAAATTTTAAAGAAATTTGTCTCCCATTCTCTACCTCTATGCAGAGAAGGTCTAGTTCCCTAGGATAGAGGTTGCCTCTGTCAGCAAGAAGATTTGTCAGAATTTTGATGTTCAATATCTTCAGCCGTAAAATTAACCACATACAGCAGCATTCAACCATAATGTGTTATTTATAAGATCGGCCCAGAAATCATAACTATACCGTATGCTTTTTTCCAAACATTCTTATCCTGTGTGTTGGGGTCCCAATCCATCTTTATGAATATCTTTGTCTTACCTTAAAAGAACAAATGGAGTTGAGCCTCTAATATGTATTGCAGCCCTGTACCCGTTCCTATGTTCTCTTGGACTGTGGCTATAGTTTCCCTGCAACTACAGAAGAGACGGACTCTTTCGAAGATACCATCGTGACCTTTTGTTCTGCATGGGCATTCCTCATTTCACAGTCATGGTTTCAAGCTCTCTTTTTTCCTGTGAACTATCTCTGGGGTGTCAGAAGAACCATGGGAACTTGTTTCCTAATCTTTACAATCATCAGTGTTGTAGCAAGTAAGTGCTACGACACTTACTTGCTATAACTAGAGCTGCTGTGTGGAGCCTTTGCCACTCTCCATATGACAATCACAGGACAGGCATTACAAGATTTGAAAAAAGACCATTGTCACTTGTATTGAAAAATATTACCTATTTCAAAAAGCACTTGTTCTACCAATGCCTTTTCCCTCTACCTGTATTTTATTCCATGTCACCACCACCGATGATTGATTACTCACAATTCCATCTCTTGCTATGGATTGTCTATGCTCCAATTCCCACCTGAGAAGGTGATAAATTCCATTTGTACATATAGATAGATGACAAACGTAGTCTCAAAATCTAATTTTGAGGGTGTCTTCTGAGTCTGCTGCTAGTATTAACTTCTATATCTGTCAGAGTCCCAAGTGTTGGCACGTTCAACAAGATGCTTTGAAGATAATTTATTTACCAAGTGAACATTTTATTATCTTTTTATTTACAAGGAGAATATTTGCTAAGGTTAAGAGGTAGGAAAACCACAAAGGAAAGTGATGTAAACTAAGCTAGTAGCAGCCAAGTTGTTACCACTCCTATGACCATGAAGATGAGCCATTACTAGACACAGAAGGAGAAATTTGTGTAGAGGTGCCTGCAGTGACAAATGTAGTGACATCATTTAAAGTTCACAGCCAGCCTGAGGTAACATTGTAGGATAAAGCCAAGAGAATAAATAACCTGACTTTACTCTCCTCTTTCTAGTCTCCTGCCAAAGGGAAGCCAGAGGACATGGGGGCCATTTTGATGTCTTTCATATAGGTTAGCTTTCTGGACCAGAAAGTGGGAATCAAAAAAGTGGATAGTGGATCTTGAATTAAATGAAAAATACCCAGTATACTTCTTATTCCATTTTCTTAGAGCTTAAAATAGTTTGATGAATCTAGTGGGCCCTCAATTTGGTTGATGATGATAGAATGCAAATATGATTGCATGCAAATATGAATGAATCATGACATGGATATGGTTTTCGGCCACATCTCACTCTTCAATCACTGTTCTCATTCTGATTATTCCAGTAGTGCTTTCATCTGTTCGTCTACATTGCTGAAAATCCATGAAATTGTGACTTAGTTGCTTCATTGTTTCCTTCCTCTACAGCTGCTCTTCCTGGAGTTAAAAGGGTAACTCAGAATTAGAGAATTTTCGGGGAAGTTAATAAAATTCAATACACAGTCTAGAAAATGTAGGTGAACAATGGAGATTTCAAGGACAGATGTTTGTGGGTCACTGAGCCCACATCTCTACAGTTGGTCTCAAATAACACTTATTTATTCTAGAGGAACTCCTGCATTCTCACATCGCCCACTGGTGGTCACCAGATGGAGAAAGACTTGCCTTCCTGATGATAAATGACTCTTTGGTACCCACCATGGTTATCCCTCGGTTTACGGGAGCATTGTATCCCAAAGGAAAGCAGTATCCGTACCCTAAGGTAAGTAACGTGGAAGTACTATTTTGTTCCTTCTCTCTCTGCACTAGTGACTTGATGGATGGTATTCTTGGTTCTTGAACAAGTTGTCTTTGGAGGAAAACAGAAGTGTTCCTTACTTTTCAGACTCATCACTTTCGAGTTCCCAATAGTCTATACATAGTGCTTGGGTAGAGAGAGGTAGAGAAGATTTGAAAGTGTGTGAACTTTCACTTTTGTTGCATTTCTTTCCTTTTGATGCTCACTTTTATTTTTTCACACCTTACAGTTGAAAGGGGAGAGAGAAGCAATTAGGGGTGTACTGAGGCCAGGGGAGTGTTTTGTCCAAGGCCTATTCCATAATAGGTGTTACAAAGGAGGGGAAAGTGCCATGGTCAAATACATTGGAAGTTCTTAAAAAAAAAATCTAGCTTCTTTCAGATGATTTCTTCGAGCACTTAACGTGCTATATGTTAATGTATATTATAAATCTTCTATAAAAAATAGACTATGCATAAAGAATCTCCAGTCTGAAATAGATTAAGCATAAAGAATCTCAATAAAGAAAGGACCAAGTATAAAAAAATCACCCATAAAGAATAGACTAAGCATAAAGCATTTATTAGTATTAGTATCAATATCAGCATTACCTTGGCAGAGCACACTCTGGAACACACTATATAAAATGCTGGTATGGAGTCATAGCCATGGGTAGGTAAGACAGATGGAATTTTTCATCAGGTGAAGAAATATGGCAATATGTTCCAGACAGCAAAACTATTTTCAAGTGTTGGACAAGGCCTCTATAAGAGGGTTGCAAAAACATCTGGATTGTACTGTTTTTTCCTCTGTATGCCATCTTTAATTACTCGAGATCTCTTTTAAACATGTATTTTTTCCCAATGTTTATATAAGAAAGAAGAAGGCTCATGTGTAAGGCCCCCAGTACATTGATCACGTAAAGATGTCTTATAGGAAACTTGTAAAATTTCTCTTCTCATTTTAGCTCCTAATTAAGTAAGAGAGGATGTTGATCTCATTTAGAAGCCATTTTTAAGCCATTTCTTTAGTGAGTTGTACTTTGTTTTTTTCAAGCACAATAGGTTTTCTACCATTTAATTCATGCACTACGTTAGTTAGACAAACTGCTGGGTAGATTCCCATCACCCTCACTACTCTAGCCCTGTCAGGGTGGGGGTGAGGTCATTTACACTTTCCTTCTGTTCCCACCAGCTACCATATTCATTTTATCCAAAGGCAAAAAAAGGAGGCTTGAATATGGAGGATCAGAAATAAAATGAGCATATTCCTCAGTGAGATTTCTCATCCATCTTCCTTCCACAGGTTGTAGTATTAAATGCAAGATTATGAAGAATATGATTCCATGATTTTAAAATGTAATTTATAGGGTCTTCTCTGGACATAGATTAGAAAGCAGATATACTCAGTGCTTTTTAGGAGAACATAATGATTTAACTTCACAAAAAATAATACTAAGAGATTTTTATTGTACTCAAAGAAAAGAACTTCTGCTTTCTCCAATTATAGATTTAGCTTTTTTTTTTTTTTTTTTTGGCATGACAGTTTGGACCTATACAGCAAACCAGCACTACATTTTCCCCCAGAGAAAACCTGAAAAGTTGCCCCAAATATATTAATTCTCACATTGTTTGATTTATGATAATAAATGTTCACTGACAATTTAAATGTGAAATGGAGAACTAGTGACATACTGTGAAAGGCACATTCAACTGTTCAGTGCCCTGCACAAAGGAATAAAATAATATCCAGCTCCTCAGTGCACTGCACAAAGGGAATACAGTCACATCTGACTGCCCAATGCACTGCACAAAGGAAATTCAGTCAGTTCTGTAGAAGGGACAACTGTTTGTAACTGATTTCCCAAAAGAAATGGGATTTTTTTTTATTCACATAGTAAAATCATATGCATTAGCTGCATGCTCCAATTGCCTTCTTAGTTCTAGACTCATGGTGCTTGAACTTGGCCATGCCTAGGCCTCATAATTTTGACTAGATTGAGACAAACAAACCAACCAATGGAAGCATTTGAGGAAATCAAATTATGTCAGCAATAATTCAGAAGACACTGGATATGAACCTAGATACTTTATCATTTGATAATGTCTTCTAATAAATTAATATTGCTTAATAGTAAAGATAGGCATAACATAATAACCTTTGTTTATTAATTGTAGAAATCACATGTGCTAATGATAAACTTTATGTTTTCAGGGAGACTTTCCACTTGTTTGTTTTTTTCTCATTTGGTCTTTATCAAAATTGTCTCAATTTTACAAATGAGCAAATAGATTCTAAAAGGCTTAGTGCTTTTATACAACTCACAGTTATTTTAAGAACAGAGAAAAAACTCAAATCTATTGATTTCATCCCTCTCTATAAAACTACCACAGGTCAACAATTTGTGTTTCCAAAAACACAGCTGGAATCCAAACATCTCCTTGTCCAGTTAGCACATATATATATGGAGCCCTGTGTGCTCCATTTACTTCTAATGACTTAGCTACATATGGGTGCCATTCTTAGCCTCACATCTGTCATTTTATATATATGCAAATAATATATATAACTATATATGATAACTACCATTAATATTTATTAGAAGTAAAAAAAAAATATGCCTCTAATAGGCAAAGCCAAAAGAAAGAATTTCCAGTCCTCAGGTGATTTTTAGTAGGAAAACCTGCTCACTTACCCAGGTACTTAAGACAACAGGACTCTAAGAAAATAATCTGTTTTGGTCCTTGTTCTTAAAACAAATTTCAGTATCATTTTGGATATATTACTTCAATTTTCAGATTTTTTGTTATCTACTCTGGTTTCAAGAAATGTTTTGTTAGTTTTTGCTGTAACAAATGTATTGTTTCAATTCACTCTTATGCAATAAACTTTCAAAAAGTGCTACTTTGGAAATTGAAACAACACATAGAGTTTACACTAAATTGTGCTTTAAATTAAACTAGATTAAAATGAATATAGCAAATACCTAATGTGGTCAGATTTACTAACAAAATACAGTAAACCAATATATTTGTATTTTACTTAGTTCAGCATGATTCAGAACTCAAAAAATACCCTATCATTAGCAATTCAGCACAACAGAGATGCGCGGTTCTATCCCAGTAACCTCAGGTTAATCTTTTTAATTAAAACATTATCTTGTTTAATGATAATCTAGTTGCCAGTAAAATAAGGTTAATTGTTATTGAGGCTTGTGTTTCAGAATAATAGAGGGAGAAATTTGTGGATTTGCAGTCTTCATGGCAAATGTCACTGTAAAAAGCAAATAGATGAAATCCCTCTAATCTGCAAACTCTTGAAATGATTCAAATATTAAAATTTACAGATGAACTTGTGATGTGTGCTTAATTTCAAAACTCCATGGAAAGATACAAATCTGCGATTATAGAATGTTGGACTGTTGAATTTTGGAGGCAGCCTAACGCTTAGTTGAGATGTTCACATTTTGTCTGAAAACTGGCCACATGTGTGCACAACTTTTACTTTGTGATAAGCTTATAGCGCTGCCGACATAAAGAAAACTGCCTTAAAGATGATAACTGATACGTCTTTAACAAAGTATGCCATAAAACTGCATCAGTGGTAAGAATTCACAGAAAGATCTAATTTAATTTAATTTCCCATTTGCTTTAATCAGTGTATTGAATGATAAAAAAATAGAAGCACAGCTTTTCACTAACTAGAAGATTTAATGTCTTAACAATAATTATCATTTTAATTCACTACCATATACTATTTTAGGCACTTTATATAAATCTTTGTATTAGTTTATGAGATATTCTTATCTACAGACAGGAAACCTTCAACTCAAAATTTCTGATTTGTGACATATTCTCAAAGAAGTGTTTGTCTCATTTTTGACAAAATAAGACAAATAAAATGATACTTCAGAATCTTTAGCATGTGCTCATAGCCATGCCAAGTAAATAACAGAGTGAACATTTGGACTCAGGTTTCACAGACTTACACATTAAGCTAAGCCTGTTCTCAAAATGTGGTCCTTTCACCAGCATCATAGGGTATCAGCTTCATGCTGGAGGTGGACTGCCTTCGGCAGTCAGTAGCTTAACAAGCCCCTCAGGACCTCTGAATGATTGTGATGCTGTCTAACTTTTGACCACCACTGAGCTGTTACATAGATAGATATATAAATAGATAAGGATACAGATAAAGATCAATGTTTTATTAAAATTTGCACACTCATTATCTGGGAATTTTGTAAAAACAGATTTGTAGGCCCACACTGAGAGATTCTAATTCCCAGTCTGAATATAGGTTTCAGGTGGGGTCCAGGAATGCGTTGCTAAGATTCCAGGAGATGCTGATTGATGCTATGGTCCAAGAACAACACTTTGAATGGCACTGCTAATACTGTGTCAGGCTCTAAAGTTTAACATACCTGACCCAGCTACAGAAATGGTAGGCTAAATATTAAATAGATTAAGGCCATTATTTTCAGGGAGAAAGATGAAAACTAAATTAAAGCAAGAATGATGTGAAAGAGAGCTCCTAAGAGTCACAGAAGGCTAAACTGCCCAAAAAATGTTCCCAGGCACTGTTGGGCTTGGGAACAATGAAAAGATTTGCAGATTCTGATACCAGAGCCTTTGGTGTGCGGCAGGCTCATAGCTTATCTTCCAGGAAGCCCTTTACTCTATGAACCAATTTCATAATCTCTCTTAACAGTTACCTCATTTCTGTAGTGGAAACCTTTCCTGACTTCTTTCTTTGGCTCAAAACTTCTAACCTATGAATGATGTACTTCCACAGATGTGCTAGTCTCTTTTGATATCCTAGCAAAACATTTATTGAGGAACTCTTGCTGGCTACTGTTGGAATATATTATGTTGATTCTGGTCCTGATTTAACTACAGGTTTTGTCAATGCCGATTCCTTAAACATGGATCTTCATCATTTTTAAATCAGTTTTATTCCCTTTAGGTTTTTTATCGGATTTTTTAATTCAACTCACATTTAATTTCCTTCTTCTTTTCTATATATCTCATGTGGACTTCTTTAAGCATCAGCCACATCATAAGGATAATGGCATATTGTTTAGAAGCATATTAAGCCACAAGTAATCAAGCAATTTGGTACATCATTGATATGGTTATTCATTCATTCATTCCAACTGCTTGAAATATGTCAGTGAAAGTTCTCATTCCTTACTCACAGTGTATTTGGCAAAACTTTGAAGGCAATTGTGTTGGAATAAACAGAAAGCGCAACGTTCACATTGTAGTTAAGAACATCCTGGGTTTAAATACTAACTTTCTTAGTTTTAGGTATTTCACCTTGCACAGTTTTCTTAGATTCTCCATTGTGACCAAGAAAATGTTTATATCTTACGACTGTAGTAGGGACATTTAATTTAATAATTTGTGCAATGCCTTTAGTGTCTACTATGTGCCAGAAACATACCAACTACTATGCCTGCTAGTTATTATTTATTTAATAAAGTGTTGATTCACTGAACTCAAATTAAATTATCCTTGCTATCCTTGCCTTTCTGTTCCTCATGCCAGGTACTCAGTGAGAATAGTCTGCCCATGGCCCACCTCCCAAGGGTTGTCAATTATGTAAATGAGTCACCCCATATAGTAATTAGTAATGTTTAAAAGGAAATCCCGGGAGATTAATGCGATAGCGTATATTAGGCTTTTGGAATTTTAAGCATGGGGCACCTGGCTTGGGGTAGGCTTCTTTCTTTCTTTCCTTTCTTTTTTTCTTCATTTCTCCTTTTTTTTTTTTTTAATTAGCCAAACCTTCTTCCCATTGCATTTCATATCCTCTAATGTGAGTAGCTACTTGATCTACTAGTTTTTTTGTTTGTTTGTTTGTTTGTACAGCCAGCCCTTCTGGCGCCATTTTAGGGAAAGAACACAGTAGCACTGCCTAATGAGTGAAGTCATCACGATTTCCTATCACCTTTAATTGTCTGACGAAAATGCTTGAGAAGCAGCAATCTTCAAAAACAATTGAAAGTAATCATGTTGTTGAATTTAAAATCATTTCTACTTCAGAGAAATTAAACTTTTTTTCTCTTCTAACACAAAACAGTAAATGAATCAAAAATCCTTTTCTTTTTTACCCAATATATTCTATTGCTTAATGTACTTGCAATACAACTTTCATTTTCTCAAAGGCAGGTCAAGTGAACCCAACAATAAAATTATATGTTGTAAACCTGTATGGACCAACTCACACTTTGGAGCTCATGCCACCTGACAGCTTTAAATCAAGGTATGCAATTTCAGTTTCACTTTTATGGGGAAATAAGATATTTTCACTCCAATTATCATTTTGTTGCAATTTAGAGAGAGATGTCATCAGCTCAACAAATCCACTTGAAAATAAAGCTGAAGTTGCCTACATTAGTGAGGAATGAAATCATTCTCAGTGTCTGGCTCTTCCTAAGAAGCATTTAGCTCCAAGGTGATTATAAGCACCATACAATGACTGAAGAGCCTGATACTGAGAATTAGGTCTTTTGCTGGAGATGTGACAGAGATGGGAACAAAGGATCATTTTCCACTGAATTTTCTTCAAGAAAATAGTTGCATGTGCCATGTTGTTACAAACCTGCACATTGTGCACATGTACCCTAAAACCTAAAGTATAATAATAAAAAAAAATATAAAAAAAAGAAAATAGTTGCTCCACATTTTTTTTGAAGGTGTTCATTAAAAGTGTATAATCTCTCTGGAATTTGTGAGTTTTTCCAACTTTCTCCCCACAGTTTTGCCAAAGATTCTCTAGCTTTCTTCTCCAGACAGAGACATTTAAGAAATTTTTTTTCAAAATATCCTATGTATGAAATACTTATATTTAATTTAAGAAATTTGATCAGGGAGAAAATAAACACATTTTATTCGGTCAGAAGCATAATTTTAATATTAGCAAAATCTTCAGTAGTGAACAACTAATTATATAATCATGTGTATTTTGAAATCCAGCATGGTTTCATACTTCAAAAGTGATTCTTTCAAATACTAGAGTCCTTTGGAAGCTTATCACAACCCTAGAGATGGGATAGGCAGCTGATTTAGAAAAATGTTTTCACATTATATTGAATGATGTGGGGCTAAGTTCAAAGTTTATTTTGATGATATCGATAATCAGGGTGATTGGTTCCAACAGATATTTCATTCAAATGTTGTTTCATTGACATTATTTAGAAAAAATTTCATCCCGGTTGGTCATTTTCACAGAGAGTGCAGCCTGATGTGTGTGGAAATTTTACCTACTTGAAAAGGTAATAAAGGTTTATGGAATGCTTACTCCAGAAGACCCTCATTAACTACCTAATATAAACTTCTCCTTCTACTGATGGAAAAGATAAATCCCAGTGAGAGTAAATGATTTAGATTAGGGGCTCAGGACTGATTGATAAGAAAAGTAGAAAATGAAGTAAGGCCTCTTTCATCAGGTTACAGAGCATTTCATCCACTTTGGGTGGAAGACCTTAATAATAGGCCTGAACTGACATATAATGTAATAAAGTTGACCAAATCAAATAGTAACATTTATTTCTGAGCTTGATCTGGCAGCCATGAATGGTTACGTTACAAATGAAGCAATGATGGATACTATTGACATTTTATCCGGTCCTTAACTCTTATCTTTTTCTCTGGTTTGTTTAATGCTATAGGATAACAGAAAAGGGAAATAGACTAGGAGTGTTTGAGTCACATGTCTACCACTATTTCATTTGTCTCATTGGATAAATCACTTTACTTCTCTCAGGGCTGAATCCCCTTGTCTTTTTTTTTTTTGAGATGGAGTCTCACTCTGTCACCCAGGCTGGAGTTCAGTGGCACAATCTCGGCTCACTACAACCTCCGCCTCCCAGGTTCATGCCATTCTCCTGCCTCAGCCTACTGAGTAGCTGGGACTACAGGCACCTGCCACCACGCCCAGCTAATTTTTTGAATTTTTAGTAGAGATGGGGTTTCACTGTGTTAGCCAGGATGGTCTCAATCTCTTGACCTCGTGAGCCGCCTGCCTTGGCCTCCCAAAATGCTGGGATTACAGGCGTGAGCCACTGGAGCTGGCCCCGCTTGTCTTGAAATAAAATTTCTAACTTTTTTCCTTTCAAAAAAATGTTTGCAATGGGAATCAATTTTACAATATCCATGTTTCTTTCTAAAAGGAGCTCTTGATTCCTGACCTTGATTTTTGTTACCTATTTGTATAAATAAAAACATATATAAATTGAATTATTAAGAACATACTTTCTTCATGTCCTATTAAGTTAATCAAATGTCCTCTCTTCTCTTTGATGTTTGTGTTGTGTTCATAGCATAGCTACCTGTACAGTTTGAAATACTGCCTAAACTCTCAATAGCAGAATATTTAAATAATTCATTTTATAATAATTTACATGTTTATGGGTTTGTTTTTAGTATGTTGCTTAAGCATCTGGTTTATTTTTATAATCTTTAGGTTATCTGTGAATTGACAGTCAATAAGTGGATCATATTATGTTTCTCAGTACAGTTACAAACTATCATTTTTTCCTTTTCAGTTTCTTTTTTAGTACTTTTTTTCCACCACACCTAAACCGCAAATACGATCATCTCTTAGTTTTCTTCTCTTAATAAAATCACCAAAATGACTACAATAATAATTGAATACATATAGGATTATGTCTACATAAGGAGGAATAATAGTAAGATAAATATAGAAAGATTTTTTTCATGACTTGCACTACCTTATAAAGCCGATTCTCTGACCTCCACACTGGAGAACAACATTTTTTTGTTGTTTGAATTGAAGATCTTAGGTCCTTTTTTGGTCTGTCTGATTATTTGGATGATTGGTTTACTTATTTATAATAACTAGTGTTTATCACTGTAATAGAAAAAGTTCCCCAAGCTAGTATCATTATCATTATCCCTTCAACCCAATACTTATACTCACCAAAGACTGTAAAATATATTTTAATTAATTTATATGATTTAAAAAGAAATTAAAAGGATAAGATAATCTACAGAAAGGCATAATTTCTTCTCCTAATTCTTACCCTCATACTCTCTTCAATTGTTTTATTTATTTATTTATGTCTGATTCAGCTGAAGTCATTTCATCAATTTAGACAATGAGTGCAACTTTTCTTCAATAGTAATTCAGTTCAGACTCATCTCATCACCATTCAGTTTATCTTTATCTGAATCACAATCTGTATTGATTCTGAAAAGAATGTAGCATGGTGGGAACTAAGATAATGCCCCTTCTTGAATATCCCCAGAACCAGTGGGAGTTAGATGGGTTATCTCATCTTGGAAGGAAGAAACATTTTGCCAAAATGTTGTACTGTGCACTTAAGGTATTGCAGTCACACAATACCTTTATTAGAAAATTTAAGTGTGAATTTTAAAATATATATTTACTTTCCAGGGAAATTTTGTCTTATGATCATGAATCATGAAGATTTTCCACAGATTGGATAAGTCACATTAATTTGGAGAAGTGACACATGGTCATTTGTGTAGACCTCTCTAGTCTGAAGAGTAGAAGTAATGATTTGTCCTTGGTTTCTTCTTACTCTATGTCTTTAGCATTATTTTACTTCTTAGAAACCTTTCTGTAGTCACCTATCTTTTGTGACCCATTGTTCTCAACCTGCATCACTGATTTAACATGGTCATTTTGCCCCTGTGACTCTGGGCTTGACACTGTCATGCTTTCTCTCCCTATCTCTTTAAGTATATCTAGCCTACATCTCTTACTCTTCCAAAGAGTATCTGCGCCTTCCAAGAAAATCTAATTAATAAATTAACCCATGTTCATGGAAGTGTCCTGAATAACCCTTCCGACAAGTAATGCATAGTTATTAACAGAGGTCTTTGGAGGACACTAGCTATAATTTGGTAATGAATACCATCACAATATACTTATGGGAAGACATCACAGATTATCTAGAAGAGAATGAGCTCAAAGTAACTACATTGCACAAATATTTTGGTGTAAACACAGAGCAATGATTGGACAGGAAGGCCATGAAAACATGGTGTAACCGCTAACATACCTGTCTGCAGGTGATGCTGGGGCCTCCATTCCACATAACCTTGTGGACAATTAGATCTTCTGTGCCAGACCACCCAGCTGATAGAAAGTCTCTGTTGACTTGAGTACAATCCCTCTCACTAGCTTGTCTCTGTCTCTGTGGCTCAAGAGGACCAGATCCTCGAGGACTTCCTGGGAAATCCAGAGCCATGGAGACTAGGAACAAGCAGGAAACCCAGTTATAAGAAAGGGACACTTCCGCTGGCCACTGGCCATGGAACACCAGATCTAATGTGTTCATGAGATGGAATTCCAGGAGGACAGCTACATCTGCAGCAGGCAGGCCAAGGAGTGTGACATTTGCAGGTAAGAGTGCTTCCCTACTCCCTCATTCAGAGACAGCCTGAATACTTATGAGTAAGCATGATCAGTCAATGTGAATCACAGGGAGATGTACGCCTAGGCTTCTGGGGCAAGGAAAGAAAGGATATAGGAAGTGATTGAATTAATAGATATGTCTTTCCTCCCTGCCTATGTGTCAAGCTCCACTTGAGCTTCCATTTTGGCTATCTCCAACACCTTCATACAGAAATTTCAGTGGTTTGAAATGGCCGTTTGTTAGACTTTACAAATTAAAATTTGTGGAGAGCTTTCATTCTTCAGATTGTGTTTACCATGTGCAAAGTCATTCTTGGGTATAAGCAAGGTTTATAATGAGGTATCTCACATCAGATTATGCTTTGCTGATGACCATAAGCCACATTATGTAAAAACAGACACAATAATCACAATATTTAATCAAAGATAAATATAAATATATTGCTGTAAATTAATGATTTTCAAGTTAACAGTTTACAACTAAGTTAGTGTTCCCTTAAAAATCAGTTATTCACCACATTTGTACTCGCTGGCTTTTCATTCTTTTCAAAGATTAAATTCTTTTTTTTTTTAAGTCACAATTTGCACCTTAGCTAATAAATATATTCTGTCATGCCTGTGAGGTGTTGCAAAGATGTTCTTGTAACATTTCATTTGAGACCAACTTTGAAAAGGAAAGCTCTCAAGATGAATATTTAAATTCTGTTTAGTTGTTGGTGGTATTTATTTTTAAAATTATTCATGTTAGTTTGTTACCTCATATTGCACAAAATATAATATTATGGCAGGTAATTGAGACAATTTCCGATTAGATTAGAAAAGTAACTATATATCAGTTCAATATAGATTTTACCAAAAAATATGACCTTCTTGATTTTGCAGTCTTTGGTTAATTGTTTACAATATTCAAATTAATTTTTTACTCAAATTTCAACAACATTTATATCAATTATTCAGCATTTCAGCACTTATTTTCTGATTATTTATAGTACTATCATTTTTCTATAAGCTAAATTCTCTAGAAAAATCTATTAAAGGTTAATACTTCATTTTCTACTTTTTAATATTCACATCACTAAATATAATGGTGTATGCAAAATAATTGACTTCATGAAACACAGTGAAAGTGAACAGGACACTGTTCTTTGCAGGATCACAAGGCCTATTGATACAGACAAAGATTATACCTAAGCCAGCTGCATATTTGATTCAATGTTGCCTTATTAACTCTACTTTGGGCACTTTATGTTTTGATTTTACTGAGTTTAAAAGCAGTTTCAAGCAGAGCTCAGCTAGTTGTGGAAGCTGCCAGATGTCTTGAAGAGACTGTTGAAAAAAATATGACAGGCTTCCTTGTATGTCAGGTTGTGCTTGCCCTTCTACTGACATCTTCACTTTGATAGGCTAACAGGTTTTCTAGAGGAAACAGTAGCTACTCGGTAATGTTAGATATGTAACATTCATGTAGTTGGATATCTAACCCAGATACCTCTAAAGACAGGCGATTTGTATCAAGAGGTTATTTTTCTGTAGTTGATATTTTTCTAAGTCATATAAAACTAGGTTAATTAACTGTGGGGTTTTTTTTTTTTTTTTTTTTTAGACAGAGTCTTGCTCTGTCACCCAGGCTGTAGGGCAGTGGCACGATCTTGGCTCACTGCAACCTCCGCCTCCCGGGTTCAAGAGATTCTCCTGCTTCACCCTCCCAAGTAGCTGGGATTACAGGCATGTGCCACAAAACCCGGCTAATTTTTTGTATTTTTAATAGAGACAGGGTTTTACCATGTTAGCCAGGATGGTCTCGATCTGCTGACCTCGTAATCTGCCCGTCTTGGCCTCCCAAAGTGCTGGGATTACAGGCTTAAGTCACTGCACCTGGCCAAAACTAGGTTAATTAGTTTTAATACAGTACATTGATGACACTTTCCATGACACATGGATGGCTGTTTCTTCCGAGATCAGATGAGATGGGGCATGTTCAGGATGGTATGGTTGTAGACTGGATGGCTATTTCTAAAGTAACTGATCTGTTCTGAAACTGGGCAAGTTTTTAGAAAAGTTTTCTTAAATTTTTATCATAAATGGATGAGTATTGATGATTGCATTTTGTTGCGTGTGAGTTGGAAGCTTTGTGACATATTGTATACACGTCCAAACGTATGTGTTACAAAGGAAGATATATAAACTTTTTCCAGTCACCAGTTACCATGAGGACATAATTGGCCCCATAAATTATATCCTTATTATGCCAAGAATTTAATAGATTCTCATCTTCTTTAATTTGATTCATTCCTTGTTTAAAAATGTTTCAAATAAATAAGATAATTAACAATACAGAAAAAAAATATATATTAAAAATTGGGACTGGTCCTTGGTCTATAACTGGCAAAGACCAAAACAAACCATTCATACCTTGGTAGCCAAAGTCCCCATGTATGAAGTGAAATAACACAGAGGTTATGTAAAAGATATAATTATTAAGCCAGGAATAATCTTTGCCTTTTAATTGGAAAAGATTTTTCTTGATGATTCATTGAGTGTGATTTTAAAGAAAAAAATAATATACCTTTATAAATGTATACTTGTTCTGCCCTTAAAGGAGTAGTAATCAATAGAAAATTTTCATAAATGTCTAGCATGTGATTGTTTGGATTTTTCCAAGAAATACTCTTCTGGGAAATAATTTACTCTCAAATTTTTTCTCAAATTATCTGTATATTTGTATACACATGTATACATCCATGTGCATACATACATACACATATATTTGTATTTATATATGTAAATATTGAAAAGAGCAGATATCTATCTCTCTATACATAAATTAATATGAAGCAACATTCTTGTAGTGGTTCCGTTATTCTTATATCTAAAATGGCAAATGTATATTGTTGGTACTATATCATTGCTCTGGCTCTAAACATACGTTTTAATTTTGTTTCCAAACTAGAGAATACTATGTCACTATGGTTAAATGGGTAAGCAATACCAAGACTGTGGTAAGATGGTTAAACCGACCTCAGAACATCTCCATCCTCACAGTGTGTGAGACCACTACAGGTGCTTGTAGTAAAGTGAGTATAATGTACTTTTCTTTTATGCCTAAAATGAAGTAGCTTATGCAACTTTACAAAGGGGAATCAGGAAATGCTTTGTACAAAAAAATTCAGTGTTTAACTTTTAAAACTATTAGGAAAAGAATTATTCTATTAAGAATCTATACTTTATAAAGCTTCCAAACTTTGAAGTGAACAATATTGATGATAAGCAGAAGAGAACAAACTGAGCTTTTGAAAACCAAATTAATTTTTATACAGCATGAAGTATAATCCAAGCCACATTAGCTTCTTTCTCAGATATGGAATTTTTCTCCATATTTTGTCTTTGATTATCTTGAGAATGTAAGAAGTTTCTTTCCTATCTTCTTTAAACATATTCCTTTTAATTTTTTCTCTAGTTCAGATAGATCTGATAAAATAACAGTGTTTCTGTCCTGAAATTAAGTAAAACGAGTAAAAATTTGGTTCACGAACTACTCTGTTTTGAAATCAGGTTACATTTCAATTCTTAATATCAGTTTTTGTAAACTCTGTAGTAAATTCAATGTGTCATTTTTAAGATTCCTGGTAGAGAAAACATTGCAGTAAGCTTAAATGGTTATGTGTATGGTATTTGCGTAAAGCATTTTTAGATTAACAACTGAATTTTCAAACCTCTGTTCTGGAAGAGATGGAGTAGATGTTACCTGACTAGCTTTTCTGTTGTAAACAACTGTAAAATTGTAAAAAATATACAAAACAACTGTGTTCAGATATGGGACATTAGGAGGATCATGACCATAAATGCTGAAATCAAATAAATGCACAAAATCAACCTTGCTATGACTTTCTATTCACAACACTTTTGAGACCGAATGGCTAGGAGATGAAGCCCAAGCAAAGCAAAAAGATCTTTGTGATCTAAGTAGACGGAATCAGAGTTTGAGGCTATTTTGGTGACTAGCATTTATAGGACAGGGACCAGAGAGGTTGGAGCTTTATAGAAAAGGACTCCAGCAATCCATGAAGAGGACCCCTTAAGTATTAGGTTCAATGCTTAGCTGTGCATACATATATGCTTCCATATTGTCTTAAAGAAAACAACACTAAAAATTTTTGAAGCAAATGAAGGATCTGCAAGTTGCAAAGTGCTTAGAGATGTTAGAGTTCTGAACAACAATAGTGAAGAGATCTCCCCGAAAACCCCGGGTATTCAACTGAGAACACAGAAAGAAAGAGCATTAGAAGTAGGGCTATTCTAGACAGCTTCTAATCACCTTTCAATTACACTGTAAGGTATCAAGTTCATCTGCCTGTAAATTAACCGTGTACTCTAGGACAAAGTTTACATTTTTAAAGGGAAAATTACAATTAATAAAGACTATCAACAATGTAGCATTTATAATGTCAATCATATGATCAATACTATATATGTAGAAAAGTGGAAAATATAGCCTACTCACCTTCCTCAAAAATATCCAGTAAAAGCTGACCTGCAAAGGATAGTAATATTGGAATTAGCAGACACATAATGTTTTAAAAGTTATTAGAAATGATAAATGTTTGAAGTGATGGATATCTTAAATACACTGATTTGATTATTGCACCTTGTATACACGTATCAAAATATCACATGTACTCCAAAATATGTATGATTATTATGTATCAAAAAAAAAACTAACAATCAAGGTATAAGTTAAGTACAATGAAGTGAAGAAATCTCACGTGTGCAGTTAAATGAATTTTGGCGAAGGCATATATCCCATAATTCACACCTCATCATGATGTAAAACATCCCTATTATCCCAGAAAGTTTCTTTGTCCTCTTTGTCAATCAGTCTCAGTTCCCAGAGGCAACTACTATTCTGAAGTCTATTATAAATTAGTTTTGCATGTTTTTAAACTTCATATAAAAGCATTTATACAATAACGAAGTTATTAGAAATAAATCTAACAACTTAAAAAAGAGAATAGCTCCAATAAATAAACAGGTGAGAAATTTTAGTGGAGAAATACAAACTTTAAAATGAAACTAAAATTTCAGGGACTGAAAAATACAATGCTTGAAATGAAAACATTGAATAGACAATTCAGAAATAAATACATGTGTTTATAGCAAACTGATTTTCAACAAATGCATCAGAATACATATTAGGGAAAGGACAGCCTGTTTAGTAAATATTGCTGGGAAACTGGATGTCAATGCGCAGAAAACTGAAACTAGATTTGTATCTCTCATCATATACAAAATTCAACTCAAAATGAATTAAAAACTGAACCGTAATTTCCAAAGCTATAAAACTACTAGAAGAAAACAGGGAAAATGCTTAAGGACATTGGTCTAGGCAAAGATTTTATGGCTGAGACTTCAAAAGCACAGACAACAAAACGAAATGTAAATTGGTACAGCTATTATGGAAAACAGTATGGAGGTTTCTCAAAAAACTAAAACTATAATTAACATATGTTACTAGCAATTCTACTACTGGGCATTTATCCGAAACAAAGGAAATTAGTATATGAAATACATACCTGCATCTGATGTTTACTGCAGCTGTGCTCATAGTAGTCGGGATGTAGAATCAACCTAAACATTCATCAATAAATGAATGGATTTTTAAAAAAGCACACATACATACTTTTTAAAAAGTATATATATATATACACACACACACTTTTTAAAAAGTATATATGTGTGCTATTTTAAAAAGTGTGTGTGTGTGTGTATATATATATATATATATACATGAAACATTCCATTGTACATATACAATGGATTACTATTCAGCCATAAAAAGGAATGAAATTCTGTCATTCATGGCAACATGGATAAGTCTGGAGGACATTATGTTAACTGAGATAGGCAAGTCAACACAAAGATAAATATTACATGTTCTTACGTCTATCTGGGAGCTAAAAGAAATTGAGCTTATAGAAGTAGAAAGTAGCATTGTGTTTATGAGTCTGAAAAGCTTGGGAGGAAAGGATAGAGAGAAGTTAGTTAACAGATATATTACAGCTAGATAAGAGGATTAAGTTCTAGTGTTCTGAAGCACTGAAGGTTGAATGTGGTTAATAATGATTTAGTGTATATTTTCCAGCAGCTAGAAAAGAGAATGTTGAATGTTTAAAACACATAAAAAATGATAAATATTTGAGGTAATGGATATATTAATTATCCTGACTTTGTCATTACACATTTTTTACATGTATCAAAATAGCAGTCTGTATTTATAAATATATACAATAATTACATGTCAACCAAAAATAAAAGGAAAATACATCACCAAAGTGAATGTATGAAGAAGAATATTTGAATAATTTTACATCAGTTAAAGATAAAAATAATGAATTAAAGATAAATTTATTTAGTAAATTACATAAATTTAATTCATAATTAGAAACCTTGCCACAAAGAAAGCTCTAGAAGCGGGTAGATTGCATGATGGATTGTATCAATTATTAAGGAATAAATCCTGTAATTCCTTGTCTTGGTTTGTTTTGTGCTGCCATAACAACCTACCACAGGCTGGGTAGTTTATAATGAACAGAAATTTATTGACTCACAGTTTTGGAGGCTGGGAAATTCAAGATCGAGAGGTTGGCATCTGGAGAGGGACTTCTTGCTGTATCATCCCATGACAGAAGGGCAAAGAGAGGGTGAGAGAGAGAGAAACAAAAGGAGGCTGAACTCGTCCTTTTATAAGGAGCCCACTCCTGTGATAACAAACCTACTCCCATAATAACGACATTAATCCATTAATGATGGCAGAACCCTCATGGCCTAAATACCCCATAAGATTTTACCTCTTAATACTGTTGCAATCACACAATCACAATTAAATTTTAACATGATTCGGGAGTGGGGAGCAAATATTCAAACACTATAACATTCTCACTAAGGAGTATATGATAACATCCCTGTACTCCTTAGAAAGTGAAGAAGAAAGAGAACATTTCAACTAATATTATAAGAGTAGAATAATACTGATACCACAACTGGACAAGAAAAACACAAGAGACAACAATTGAGACTGATCTGTCTCATTAACACATGTAATAGTCTGTTTTCATGCTGCTGATAAAGACATACCCGAGACTGGGCAATTTCCAAATAATAATAATAATAGTAATAATAAGGTTTATTAGACTTACAGTTCTGCATGTCTGGGGAGGCCTCACAATCATGGCAGAAGGCGAAGAGGAACAAGTCACATCTTATGTGGATGGCAGGAGGCAAAGAGCTTGTGCAGGGAAACTCCCATTGTAAATCCATCAGATCTCATGAGACTCATTCACTATCATGAGAACAGCAAAGGAAAGATTCGCCCCCATAATTCAATCACCTTCCACCGGGCTTCTCCCACAACACATGGGAATTTTGAGAGTTACAATTCAAGATGTGATTTGGGTGGGACACAGCCAAATCATATCAGCACAAATATGAGAAAGTCCTTAAACATATCAATACTCACCTCCAGTATTATAAATAGAGGATAGTGCATTTTGATCAAATGAGGTTAATCCCAGGAACTTAAGATTGGTTTAATATTGAAAACCAATCAATATAATTTATTATATTAAGAAAAAAGATGAATTAAATATCTTGGTAGATGAAGAAAAAGCAATTGACAATATTCAAAACCAATTCATGAAACTTTCAACATAAATGAATAACAAGAAACATCTCCAATCTGTTAAAAGATACTCATAAAGCACCCCCTTACTGAATATGCAAACACTAACCTTATTCGTGTTAATATTAGCAGTGAGGTAAGGGTATCCATTCTCAGTACTGTGATGCAAACTTTACCAGAGGCCCCACTCAGAGTAACTTAGCAAAAAATCAGTATAGTGTTAGGAAAGGAAGAAGTAAATCTGTGTTTATAGATAACACAATTGTGCACATTAACAAAAAAGCCTACAATAAACCCTAGAATACAAAATCACAGTTTGTTAGGAAGCAAATGGAGTAAAATATAAACAAGTGGCAAGTAAGTCCAGAGGGTATTCAGGTTTCTCAAACCAGTCTTCTAACTTGTCTATAAGTTTGCACTTGTTTCAAAATAAAGAATGACGAAAAAACAAAACATAAGTTCTATGTTAGTGATATTAAGAAAAAAAATCAGTTAAAATACCATTAAAACCCTTAAAACTTTAAATACACAATTATAAACTTAACAAATATTGTGAAATACCCCAATACTGAATACTACAACATTGCTAAAAGGCATTTGAAAGACCTAAATAAATGGAAGCTATTCCATGTTTTTAAATAGAAAAGATTAATATTGTTAAGATATTAATTCTACCCAAATTTAACCATAGTTTTAATATAATACCAATTAAAGTCCCTTCTGATTTTTTTTTGTAGAAACAGACAAGCTGTTTTTAAAATTAATATGGAAACAAAAAATACCTGAACAAGTCAAAGCAATCCTGTAAAAGAATAGAATTGAAGGAGTTAGCCCTACCTGATTTCAAGAATAAATAAAAAGCTATGAAAACCTGGAGATGCTAATGGAGGCATAAGGACCACAAATAGGTCAACTAAATTGAATGGTTTCCAGAGAACAGACCCACATTTATATGATTGATTGATTTTCTACACAGGTGCTAAAGCAGTTCAATGGAGAAAAATGGTGCTGAAAAAATTGGCATCCCTACTGGATAAAAAAAAAATTGATGTTTGACATCTCATATCATATTCTAAAATCAATTTGGGATAAATCATAGCCCTAAATTTAAGAGCTAATACTGTCAGTGTCCTAGGGGAAAATATGAAATAAAACCTTACTATACTGAATAAGCCAAAAAATCATTAATTATGAAATAATAAATTGGACATCAATAAAATTAGAAACTTCTCATCAAAGACACCATTAAGGAAATGGATATGCTAACTACAGTCTGGAAGAAAATATTTTGCCAAATGTGTATCAGAGAAAAACACATATAAAGAAATTCTATAACTCAATAAAAACACAACCTCATAAAAACATCAAAACATGTGAACAGTTACTTATAAGGAAAAGAATGAACACATGAAAAAGTACTCAACATTTGGCCAGGTATGGTGGCTCATCCTTGTAATTTTAGTAATTTGGGAGGCTGACGTGAGAGGATGTTTTGAGGCCAAGAGTTCAAGACCAGCCTGGACAACAAAATGAGATCCCATTTCTATATAAAAAATTAAAAAATAAAAAATAAAAGTACTCAACTTCGTTAGACATTAGCAGAATATAGATTAAAATTATAATGATATGATATTGTACATCATTGGAATGACTACACTAAAATAACAAAAAACTGACAACATTAACCATTAAAGAGGATGTGAAAAACAAAAATTCTCATTCTTTGCAAGTTGGAATGTAAAATGATACGATTACATTAAAATAATATTTTAGTTCCAAATGAAGTTAAACATATATGCAAACACAATTTTTTGTTTATATATAAATAAGAAGACTATATATATATATATGTATATATATACACACACATACATACATACACATACATATATAAAAACATATGTTATAGGCTGGGCACGGTGGCTCATGCCTGTAATCCCAACACTTTGGGAGGCTGAGGCGGGCAGATCACCTGAGGTCAGGAGTTTGAGACCAGCCTGACTAACGGAGAAACCCCGTCCCTACTAAAAATACAAAATTAACCGGGCATGTTGGCGCATGCCTGTAATCCCAGCTACTCCAGAGGCTGAGGCAGGAGAATTGCTTGAACCTGGGAGGTGGAGGTTGCTGTGAGCCAAGATCATGCCATTTCACTCCAGTCTGGGCAACAGGAGTGAAACTCTATCACAAAAAAAATACAAAAAACAAACAAAAAAAACCCTATACATTATAATTCCATTACAAAGTATTTGCACAAGAAACGAAAACATGTGTCCACCAAAGGATTTGTAAGAAATAGTCTGTAGAGAAGCTTTCTTTACAATGGCTAAAAAGTAGAGACTATTTAATTGTCTACTAACAGGGAATAGACTTTAAAGTAAGGCATATCTACACAATGGAATTCTACTTGGCCATAGAAACAAAATACTGATACGCTCAACAATGTGAGTGAATCTCAAAAACATGTGGTGCGAAAGAAACCTCACACTACAGAGTACATAATATGTATGTAATGCATGATTTCAATTATCTGAATTTCTAACACAGGCATATGCTGTCTATGGGGAAAAAGATCAGAAGTGATTGCCTTTTGAGAACCTCTGGGGAGGAGCATGAGATAATGTTTTGGGGAAAAATAAAGATCCTATAACTTGATGGGATAAACTTGTCAAACTCATCACATTATACACTTAAAGTCTCTGCATTTCACTATATGTGACAAATTTAAAACATATTATTTAAATGGTCTGTGAAAGAGAGCCCTCAAGAGGCAGACATTTCTCTTTGAGTAGAATAATGAGCATAGTCGTGGAAATGAGATAGTTAAATCAACCATTTGATGCTCTTCTCATTAAGCTTGTATAACTAGAAAATTCGTCTCTTTCTTTTGGCTAGATTATAGATTGACTAGAATTTCTCCATGAATTTGTTAAAGTGTTCTGGATGGTTTTTATTCAGCTGATTAGTAAGTCATTTAAAAATTGGCCTACAGGTCGGCTGTGGTGGCTCATGCCTGTAATCCCAGCACTTTGGGAGGCCAGTGTGGGTAGATCACCAGAGGCCGGGAGTTTGAGACAAGCCTGGCCAACATGGTGAAACCCTGTCTCTACTAAAACTACAAAAATTAGCCAGGCATGGTGGTGCACGCCTGTAATACCAGCTACTCAGGACGCTGAAGTAGAATTGCTTGAACTTGGGAGGTGGAGGTTGCAGTGAGCTGAGATCGGGCCGCTGCACTCCAGCCTGGGCAACAAAGCAAGACTTTGTCTTAAAAAAAAAAAAAAAAAAAAGGCACAGGCCAGGCATAGGAAGCTCACACCTGTTATTCCAACACTTTGGGAGGCCAAATGGGGAGAATGGCTTGAGGCTAAGAGTTCAAGACCTACCTGGGCAACATAATGAGATACCATCTTGATTTTTACATAAAGAAAAAAGTAAAAATTTAAAAATTAGACTACATATATTATAGTTAATTAGAGAAAGCCCTTCTAGACAAAGATATTGTAAATATTTCATTGCATACAGATAACTACAAAGATAAATTAAAATGGTTTAATAGAAAATAGATCCAGTAATCCTATCATACTATTGATTTGACACCTTATTGATTTTGTAATGTATTTTATTCTACGTATGGAGAGAGAAAGACTTTGCATTCTGTTAATTGAAATAATGAGACAAACAATAACAAATGAAGTTTTGGGCTCTTATGGGTTCTACCAAAACTTGGTGGTACTAACAAGCAGTGGCATTGGTATCTATTTTATTTCTGTGCTTTACAGATATCAGGAATGGTTAATGCTAGGGTATAAATGGAGAATAAAATGATTCAGTTAGATTTATTTTGATATCTTCATGTAATGAAGATCTACTGAAAAAAAATGCCCTGAAAAGAGAAAGTGACCAATTATAATGTAATCATAATATGGATTTAGAAAAAGAAATTAGTATTTTAAAACATAAATAATTTATTATTAACAATTTGAGAAGGGTACCTCTGCATATAGGAAAACCCCTAATGTGTTGTTACTTATCTTTCTTAATTTGAATACTTTTATTATAGAATAATTTCTTTCAGAAAACTGCAAGATATTTCATGTCACTACATGTAAACGGTATTACTAAAGATTGTTTTTTCTACACGTATTTAACTTGAGGTTAAATTAGTCTAATTTTGCTTTTTGCAATATGATTTTGGTTCTGATCTACTGCAAGACTGTTTTGAAGGGACACATAATTTTGTCATTCCAAATGTTTGGTATTTTTTCTCAAAGACTGAGTTACTACTGATAAGAAAAAAAGAAGGCCATGATTATGAGTGAATTGAATATTGAAAGAATGTCCACTTTTTAATTTTATTCCTGGCTGTTTGCCCAGTTGCTTTGAAGGACTTAATAATTTTGTCTCCCAATGATGCCTAGAGGTGAAAAGAGACAGTGTCTGGTGGTTCAAAACAGTTTGAATGAGGTAATCAAACAGAGCTGGAAAATGATCTTCTCTCCCTGGTGAGGTACTGCTGGGAATTCTGAAATAGTTCACCAAAGAAAAGACTTTATAATTAAATTATCATTTAGTCCCTATTCTCTACTTAGTCATTCAGATTAAATCAATAATGACAATGAAATCTCTCATGGTATTTCACCAGTTGAAGAGAGGAAAAAAAAAACTGATGATAACTGTGTTTTAAAAAAGTTAAATTTATATATGCTCATTTTGGTCTTTAGATGCTTCATGGAGTTAATTGTTTTGTTTCAGAAATATGAGATGACATCAGATACGTGGCTCTCTAAGCAGGTACAGTATAGGTGGTCTGTCACATCTTGGCCATTGTGACCATCCTGTTCACCCATTTCTTATGTGATAACTTTCTGTAAAAAATATGAGTTTAAGGCTTTGCTAGGTTTGACAGAGTGATCCTTTTTCATTAAAAGGATCACTTATGACTTGGGCTTTCTATGGTAACATTTGTGAAAAGGTTACTTCCATTTTTTTATGAGACATAAATTGCAGAATAGCAGCCAGGGTCACTTTTTAAAATATTCTGTGTAAGTACACTCTTGTGTAGATGAAGGAGAAAATCTCAGGACCTAACCAAACTGGAAATCATTAGCATTGTTCAAATTGTCTGAAAAATTGACCCGACCTTTACATAAATTGATCATGGAGATATTCAAATAAATACTTCTCTTCTTAGTTGTATTCTAGCTCACAATTCTGGTTTGTGACATAAATGAGTCTGGAATCAAGATGAACATGACGGACTAAAAACCTAATCACTGTTACACGGTCTCATCCTGGACAATTCAGAAGGAAACACAAATAGCTTATTTAAATATGGCTGAATTCATTTTACTCTTAACTCCATTACTGAGTTTTGCAAAGGGAAATAATATGTGTGGTATGGTTTGGTTTGGTTTTCTTTTTGTTCTTTAAAGCCCTCTTTTATTTTATATTATGTCTATGGCATTAATGACCACCCATATTTTGAGACCTTCACATTTATCCAGACACTTCAATGAGTTCTGAAATATCCAAATTTATGCTTGCCATCTCCTCCTAAATCTGTAAAAGTAGCTTCATACTCCCCAGGTCTAAGCTGAACTCATTCCTTTTCTAGTCAGTCTTCTTTATTTTTATCATAGGACTCAATGACATAATTATCCATTCAGATGTTAAAACTATTTACCTAATAGTCATCCTTGAATCTTTTCTCATTTTTATCTATCTGTATTTAATTAATATGTACAGATTTTACTTTCAAACATCTCTCAAGTCAATTTACTTTTCTCTAATTCACAAACACTGTCCATGTTCAAACTACAGATCCAGCAAGTCTCAACCCCTCAGGCATCTGCCAATCTGTTCACACTGCAGGCTGACTGAGTGACCTTTTTAAAATATGCATTTAATTGTTGCTACTAACATTCCCCTCATACTTGCATTTCCAGAACTCAGAGAACTTTTCTCTCTTCTTTCTGTCATCCTTAAAAGGTCCACAAGGGATTAAATTGAAAGCTTTTTCAGCTCTGTGTCATAGAATCATTTTATCTATTTTCTCCAGTCTAGCTACATGGACCCTCATATGCACAGGGACTTCGTAAGTGCCCTTCCTTCTGAACAAAATTCCCTCAAACTTTCTTACTTGAAGCCTATTTATTTTTCAAACCTTGGCTTAAATCACTTACGTAATAAGTCACTTCCTCTAACTAGCCTAACCAAATCGCATCTCTCAATAAAAGTTTTATTAAAGTCAAGTGTAATCTTTGTGTAACACTTACACAATTATCGCTATGATTTTTTTTTGCTAAGATACAAGGACATGAGGATGTATATTTTTTTATTCTAATTGTAAACCAAATGCCTAGTATAGAATTCAATATGTAAGAAGAGCTTAATAGATACTTACTGAATGATTAAGAAGAAAAGTAAAAAGGATTATAAATAATTGTTTGTCTGAAGGGTAGGTAGATGGATAGATACAGATATATGTTTGTATATATATTATGAGTATATGTGTCTTTGCACATGGTTCTCTATTAATATAAATACTTTTATCTTGGTCAATATACAAAATAAAATAGAAAAAAAACCCTGATTTTACAGCCAATAATAGACTCACAAATTTCAGTTAGATACAGAAAATAAGAACAGTGAAAAATATATAACACGTAATACTTATGCATTCTGAATTTCCCTCCATTATTAAACATCTTTTGCTATTATTTTGATTACCAGTGACATTCATAATAGTTTAACATATGTTAACATAATGCATGTTCTTTTGAGATTATGCTATCTAATTTTTAAATCCCAAATTTATGAATGTTTAATAGAAAGTTTTTAAAAAACAAAGCATCCAGTTATTAATTATTCAGTTAGTAAATGCCATTGGTCGTTTATCACAGTTGATTTTTTTCTTCAGATGCTCTAAGGGAATTTTATGAAATACTTAGAGTTATATGAAATTTAATGTATGAGCATGGTAGCAGTAATAAGAAGCAGCAAATTTCTAAGATAATTATAAATTTAGTAGATCATCATATACCCTCTTTTTGCACAGTAGAAAAGGCAAAGAGAAGTAGGCATGTTTAGCCTGGCTTTCAAGGGACTTGCAGTTGAGATGACCAGCGTATAATATATTTGGTCAAGGAAATAGAGTCCAATATCCCCAGTTCACCATCTTGTGTGTCAAAAACACTGACTTGTATAATGTCATGAAACTGAGCAGTGAGATTGGCACCATCTGTATGGAGCTGAATGTTTATCACCAGACATTGTCAAGTGTCGGGGGCAGATTTTTTAGTCCAGCAAGGCATGTGAGATGGTAGCCCCCATCTATTCCTTTTCTGAACTATGGCTAAGGTACTAGAACTGGGGAGGAGGCAATGTAAATGGAAGAATGCTCATGTATCTGTATATGAGAAAAAAGCTATTCATCTTTTGAGAGAAGTACAAAGGGAGAATGGTAAGGGAGGAGTTGCTATGTGGGGGTAAATCTGGTGGATAGAGTGATATCTATAACTAATATTTTTGTTCATTGTATCCATACATTCATCTATTCACCAATTATGAGTTGGAACCTACTGTGTCTTAGGCAATAGAGCTAAACAGATACAATTTAAAATTTAGTTCAATTATTAATTGCCTAGTGAAGGAAGCCAACAAGTTAATAGATAAATGTAATAGAGTGCATTGGAAGCCATGATAAAGATGAATACAAGACAGTTTTTAGAATATCTGAGGAGAGATTTCCTAACTAGGGAAATCTTGGAAATTCTGTTTCATGAGAATAAGTAAAAAACGAGTAAGATTTAGCAGAAAAAGGAAGACGAAAAGGTTGTTCCAGACAAAAGAAACTCCAAGAGACAAATATCCCACAGAAGCAGGCGATGGAACAAATAGAATTATTGACTTTATTATAGTTGAAAGAAGTGATTCACTCAGTCAAGTATTTTGTCAGTATCCATTATATGCTCAGTTATACAATTTTTCCAACCTTGAATGGTATATTATCTTAGAGTTTTAAATTTATTACATATGTTACTTATATTTTCATGAACGTTTATAAGGCAGTTAAAGAAAATATCCTTATATTACTGTCAAGAGATGTATTATGAATGAAGCTAAAATCAGACTGTTCAGTATATTAAAATAGTTATTAATTGACTGATTCATTCATTAAATAATTATTGAGCTCAATTTACATGATAGTCACTGTGCCAGATGCTGCAGATGCAGTAGTGAAAAATACAAGTTTCCTGCCCTATGGGGCTTACATTACAGAGAACTACATACATACATACATACGTACGTATGTAAATATGAGATTAGTGCAAAAGTAATTGAGGTTTTTGCCATTACACAGTAGGTCTCAACTCATAATTGATGAATAGATGAATGTATGGATACAATGAACAAAAATACTCATCATATATATATATATATATATCACTCTATCCTCCAGATTTACCCCCACCATTAAAAGTAATGGAAAAAAACTCAATTAATTTTGCACCAATCTCATAATACATATATTCATATACAATATGTACATATGTACATACATTCATACACATATTTTGCCATTAAAAGTAATGGTAAAAACCACAATTACTTTTGCACCAATCTCATACATACATACATTCATATACAAACAAACACATACATACACAAATTATACGTTGAATGGTGTTAGTTGCTGTATTAGTCCATTCTTGCACTGCTATAAGAGACTAGGTAATGTATAAAGAAAAGAAGTCTCATTGGCTCACAGTACTGCAGGCTGTACAGAAGCACAGTAGCTTCTGCTTCTAGGGAGGCCTCAGAAAGCTTCCAATCATGGCGGAAGGCAAATGGGGAGCAACACTTCACATGGCCTGAGAAGGAGCAAGAGAGGGATGGGGGAGGTGTTATACACTTTTAAACAACCAGATCTTGTAATAATTCATTCACTCACTATCATGAGACAACACCCAGGGGATGCTGCTAAACCATCCATGAAGGATTCACCCCCATGATCCAGTCACCTCCCACCAGGCCCCACCTCCAACACTGGGGATTTCAATACGACATGAGATTTGAGTGGGACACAGATGCAAACTATATCAGGTGCTATGGGAAACTAGAAAGAAAATAAAAGGAGATGAAGGATGTCAGATAGAGTTGGATGGTCTGACTTTCCTAGTCTCACTTTATATAGGGTAATAAGGAAACATCTTATTGATAAGGAGATTTCAGATTAGAGACCTGAAAGAGATAAGAGGAAGATCCAGACCAAGGGAATACAAAATACAAAAGCCCTGGAGCAGGATCATGCAGGAACCTAGTGAAGAAAGCAAGAGAATAAAAAAGATGAGATCAGAAAGACAGTAGAGGGTCAAGTCATCTAAAAGGGCTTGAAGGCCATTTTGCAGAGCTACTCAGGACCCATATCAAAGCCTTTCTTTATACTGTATATAACCAGTCTCATTAATCCAGCAGGAAAAACTCACTGTTTCGTCAGATAAATGTGTTTTCTTAATGTTTTTCCTGAAGAAAGAGCAGTATCTCTCTCTCTCTCTACATATATATATATGTGTATTTATATATATAAAAAATATAGTGTGTGTATATATATATATGGCTTTCATAATTTAATTTTCAAAAATAATTCTATTGATTTAATGTGCCACCAGAGTTTAATTAAAAATTATCAAAAGGGGTCACAGTTGTAGGTGAGTATTTGCGTTTGTGTGTTTGTGGAGAGATGAGCAATAAGGATGGTAAATTTGAATTAAATAACTTTCTATAGAATCCTTTCAATTTTGTGGCCTGTTGTCTTTTGTATTTTCAGTAAATTTATGAATACATTATCAGAAATGAATCTTCAAGTAACTACAGTTGCTTAAGAAAGTATTTCAAAATATATGTTACAGAATTTTATAATTAAAAGGTTTATTTTGATAAACTCGTGCAGATGTTTGCATGTTCCTTATCTTTGAAGGATATATCACTAAACGCAATCTTATGTGAAGATACGACAGTTCTTGTTTGAACCAATTTAAAAAGTGTCTTTAGCCTAATAGTAAATCATTCATATCCACCATGAACAAAATTTTCTTATCCTTCCCACAACTCAACCACATACATACATAATGTATCAGATTTACTTTAAAAAAGTTTAAAAAATAGCATACATTCATTTTTTAAAATAATGTGCCCATTTTCCTAACTAATTTTAAATCAATATTTGATATAACCCATGCAGGAATTAACAGTAGTAGGCAGCACAGATTGCATGTGCCTTTTTGAGATTGTTCTATGCTCTTCTACATTTTAGAATGAGGAGCCCGTGTTTTCTAGAGATGGCAGCAAATTCTTTATGACAGTTCCTGTTAAGCAAGGGGGACGTGGAGAATTTCACCACATAGCTATGTTCCTCATCCAGGTAAGTGCTGGCTTTTTTCCATGTTTTGATTTCATTGTCCTCATGTCCCCGAAGGCCCAGTTCTTGTGGCGTTCTAAACCTCTAGTTCATGGCGGTGAAACCCAGCCATATGTACAACTCACAGACAGGAAGAGGACCTCCATCCATAGCCATACATTCAAGCCTTACCTTCCCACAAAACAGTCTCAACACTCAGTACAATTTAATGAGTTACATGTGTGTCCTATGAACTGAGGGCTTTGGGATATAGAATTTAATAAATAAAAAGCACCCAACTTTTGAGGACCTGAGACAATCTAGAGATTTTTTATTCAATGAATATATATGTAACCTATTTTGTACAAGTAATATTCTCCAGGTGTTATAAAAGTTTTAAATACTCAAAGCAACCTAAATGTCCATCAAAAATGGCACATCTCCACAAGCAAATACAGTGCCGAATTTAAAAAAAAACAGATAAAATAGATGTTTTATGTTAAATAACATAGATTTCATGTTATAAAACATAATCTATGTTATATTTTTATAGACTTTCTGATAAAAAGAGGGGAAAGGTTACTTTTTATCTAATCAAAAGAATATGAAGGGTTTATACAGTTTTTTTATAAAAAAATTAGTAAATTCAGGTAGTTAGTTTAAATATGACAAGGATAATGAGTCAATCTGAATTTAATTTCCAAGAGCAAGCATTCATGAGAAAATAAAGCATCCTTCAAAATCATATTAACAAATAATCTGGTCTGACACACAGGTTTAAGGCTTTCTAATGAAAAGTCACTGTGGCTAAACTGGGATCTTTATGAGAATTTTACAAACTACCTAAGAGTAATTTCTCACTTACAAAATGTAGAATAAATATAAACATGGCAAAGATACCTAACTGACCTTACTAATTTTATGTTTTTAGAAACTTTAAGACCTGTGCACGTTCTCAAAATGATTACCATTATCCATATACATTTGTATTGGACAGCTTAATGCTATAGAGTCTCAAAATCTTATGTCAATAGTTTAAAATTTAAAACTTGTTCAGAGTCTGTGTAATTAAAATAATTGTCATTATTTTAACTTTAATTTTGATCAAGACTGAAACAAATAATTTGGAATACATACAATTTCCACAGTACAGATGTAGATTGATTTTCATAGTGTATTACTAAGGTGGAAAAACAGGTTATAAACTAATGTATAATGTGATCCTATTTATGCTCTAAACAAATGCATTTATAGATGCATTTATATATGCATTTATAGATGCATTTATATATGCATTTATAGATGAATAAAATTTTGGATGTTTTTATATCTAGCTATTAAAATTATTATATAAGTCAGGTATAATTGAGGGAACTTTTTTTATGAAACTGAAGGGAAATAGACTAGCAAATTACCTTACTTTATAAACTTTTGCTAATTAAGAGTCAACTTGGTTATCACAAATATTAGAGAACTATTTGGCCCCTAAAATATCACACTTCCCAAATCTTATAACTGATTATGACATTTCCTTGAATTTTTAAATTTCAGTATTTTATATTCAAGAAGCTCTGTGAAAAATATAAGTAGTAAAGAAGATTACCTACAAATTATAGATATTTATAAGAGATAGTGAAGGATAGGAAAAGTTGTACAATACGTCTTTGTATATGTGATTCCCCAAAGAAGACAATCTATCCTTGACTGTAGGTACCCTGTTGTGCTTTCAAATACTAGATCTTACTCATTCTATCTAACTATATTTTTGTATCCATTATTCAACAAATGAATAATAGAAATAGTATCTTTTTAAAAGTATGGCATCGGGTAGGGTTGTGATGTTGACATGCAGGAATTAAAATATTTATACACCCAAAGCAAGAGTTTTTTTATAAGCCTAGGGAAGAAATACCTTCTATTTCTCAATCAAACCAGCCTAACGTGTAGGCTAATTCCTGTATTTCTGAAATGTGCAGAAGAAAAACTTAGTAAAGTTCTTACACTGTGTTTACTTTGTTCCTCTTCTATATGGACTATAACAAAGACTTCATTGAAGTAGAAAACTTTTTTTTCTATTCTGTTTGTTGTTTAGGTAATTTGTGGTTTGCCTCATTGAGAAATGAACATGACTGCATGATTATTTATGAATATTTTCGCAATTGATTAAAATTAGTCTACTTTGCTAATGAGTCAGAAGTCAGTGCTAGGTAAATACAATTTATACATAACTTTGAACCCATACAAACGCAATCACATATGTTATTTTAGGAAATGGTTTGAATCACCTTGCCTCAATTTAAAAATAGCTAACAAAAAAGGTATTTATGAATTGTGTATGACTGCTTAATTGACATATATGCACTATAAAATTCAGAAAAATTCAAACTGAATAAACTGATAAGGGAGTATATAAAATCACCCACAATATCATCACCTCATATTCTCACACTTTTAATCCATTACTGTGTATATTTTAAATTCTTTTTTACATGAGAAATATATAATTTTCCCCTAAAGATTGCAATTCAAGCATAATATAGATTTGTAACATTAAAAGAATAATTAATGAGCATTTTCTTACAACATTTAATTGTATCCCTAATATTTAACATTTTATATTTTTCTTAAATGTGATTTTAATAGCTGCTCAGCATTACATCAAGCAGACATACTGTACTGTATTTATTTATTTATTTTTATTTTTTGAGACAGAGTCTCACTTTGTTGCCCAGGCTAGAATGCAGTGACACGATCTCAGCTCACTGCAACCCCCACCTCCCAGGTTCAAGCCATTCTCCTGCCTCAGCCTCCCGAGTAGCTGGGATTACAGGCACCCGCCATCATGCCTGGCTAATTTTTGTATTTTTAGTAGAGGCGGATTTCACCGTGTTGTCCAGGCTGGTCTCGAACTTCTGACATCAGGTGATCCGCCTGCTTCAGCTTCCCAAAGTGCTGGGATTACAGGCATAAGCCGCCACACCTGGCCTGTACTGTACTTAAATTATCCAAGTTTATTCATCATTAAAGTTATTTCTATATTTTGATGTTAGAAATGATTCGGAGTTAAAAGCCCTTATAAACACTTTACTTACAATTCTTCCCACAAAATTATATTTCTAGATGTTAAAAGATACCCAGGCAGAGTATATCCATATATATGTATTTGTATAGGTTTTGATGTGTAATGCCAAATTGGCTCTCCAAAAAATGGTAATTTACTGCCTAAACAGTAATGCATGCCAGCATTGATGACTTTTTACCCCCTTTCCTTCCCTTGCCATGCTACATAATTCTACTTAAAATTGTCATGCCCGAAAAGCAAGAAATGACAGGACTGGGGCCTTGGCAGCCAACAGTCAGCCAGATCACCTTTGCAGTACTTGGCACTTACCTATGTTTGAGAGCTTACTAGTTCACTCAGAATATATTTATTTGTTTGAAGTACCTTACTAAATGAAATTACTAAATTTTTGCAAGCATTTTGCTCTCTCATATTATCAGTAAGTAGATAAAAATCATTAATTAGAGACCAAGCTAGAAAATTATTGCTTTCAAGCTGTTTTCATTATGGAGAGTGATGGCCGTCATTACATATATTTTAGCGGGTTTTTTTTTTCTCATTTACAAGAGCTGTCCTTGTTAAAGTGATTCCAAAGAATACAAATAAAAAGAGAAAAGAATGCATGTGTTTTCCTCCAGTTTTCTTCATTTAAACATTATTGTAATTTTATGTTAACTACAGTATTGCATCTTGATATGTCAAATTTATATTTTAAGCGCATACTTTTTTCACAATGCTAAATAATTTTGAAAAATAATTCTTTAGAAGATTAATATTGAGTTGACTGGATGTGCATCAATAACCATTATTTGTTGTTCTGTGTTTAATTTAGTGGCAATTTGTTGTAATGATAGATGTCACTGTATATAAAGCTTATTTATATTGTGGATTATTTCTTTAGTATTGATTAACCAAACTGGAATAGCTGGACCAAAAGTAAAAGATTTCTAAGCCCTAATATATGTATTTCCAGATCACTTTCAGTATGAATATATGAAAGCAAAATCTGTGAGTGTTTTCTCCACTTTCATATATTCCATTAAAGAAAATATTAAATAAAACTATGGCTTTTCTGGAAATCTATATAGCTAAAGAAATTGTTCTTCTGGATACAGTGTTTTGTATGCATATTACTATCAGTTTATGTACTTCCTGAGTCATACACTGATACAAAACTTTTTACCCCATGCCGTTAAACTTTTGATCACTTCAGATATTCGCCCCTTTGCTCCCTGAAAAATATTTGTTATGTAGACTTCAAACTTCTGAATTCTCATCTCAGTAACTGTAACATTCTACATCCTGCAATTCAGGCTGCAGTGAAGAGATAGGTTTTTATCAAAGATATAGCACCTTTTTCTCTCAAATATGGAGTAAGCAGAGGTTTCATTGTGTTCAGTTGTTCAGATTCGTAGGCGTAAGGAATGGACCTGTCATCTTCTAAAATTGTGTTAAATGAAAAATTATATGTTGGTGAATCCATTCACTTTCTCTATTCAGCAATACGAAGTTTTGCCCATGAGAGCTGATGATTTCACTTGGAACAATTTTAAGTGGCATTATTCACTACAAATACTGTGGAAAATAGCATGCCCCCAATCCACAATTTTATCACCTAATCAACCCAGTAAAGTTTTTGCATTAAGTTTCACTGCTGCATCTGATTAGGACATTGTCTGAAAACAATTAGCTCATCTCATGTGGTGAATAGATGGCAAATTAAAGCATGCTATTTTTAAGCACTACAACATTTCCCTTATTTAGAAGCTATAAAAGTTAAAATTTAATATAAGAAATTTGAATGAATAATGTGTAATTAGGTAAAAAGCACATGCACCGTTAAACTTGTTATTGATACCCCGTGTGTTTCCAATTTGTAAATAGAATTATAAAACTAATATTTAACTTCCTTGAGCAAGATAAAATCTCTGTGAATTCAAGGGCACTTGTCTGATGTCTAATGTTCCAAATAAAAACTCTATTCCAAATTTCCAGCCCTCTTTTAAGAATGAATGAACTCACGAGTTTTGTTGCTTTTTAGTCTGAAATTAAAGTTGAAATATTAGTTCAATTTAAAATACATTGTCATATTGCCTTTATCAAAAGTCCACTACAGTTTTGTATTTATATTCAGTATTTCTATTCTACCAAGTTAATATTACAGAGATTATGGATGCAAAGAAAGAAAGAAATGTTACTGTGGAGAAAAAAATGCTGTTCTTTCCTGCTTTGTTAAGTGATCTTTCCTGTGATTGTATTTCTGCTGAAGGTGCTTAAAAACCTAACTGAAGTACACGCATCCCCTTGTGAAATCTGCTCAAATCCCTTGATATTTATTAACTGTTGTTCAGTCATCTACCATATTCTGATTGGTATTAAGATTATTAACCAGGTCAAAATTAATGTGCTCACTGCTGTGACAGTCTTACGTAGATTATTAGAAAGTAAATCTTTGCTATTACATGCAAAATGGGGGTTCAGCTTGTTCCCCATACTATATCTACCCTGGTAGATTAAAAGCAAGCAAGGCAATTACAGCTGTTTAAAATAAAATCAAAAGGTTGTATGGTTGTTATTAAGGCTTCCAACAAGAGATCTTTTGGTCCTACACTTGAAAGTGTAATATTTTGAACTAAAAGGATCATTGAAGTAAATCATATATAATATTTTTTATACTGTGTTCAAACATTTTTCAAAGCATTGGGTTTTTATTCATGCCAATTTTAATGTTGTATCTCATTTGTCCTTAAAACACACACACACACACACACACACACACACACACACCCCAAAATACTCTGAAAAACAGAGAAAATAATTAACCTAGAAATCTGTGGGCCAAAAGTGTCTCCAGATATTTTGAAATATTGAGCAAAGTTTCTTCACTTTTTTAATGTTTTGAGATTATTTTATCTTGAAATTGGCATCAAAGATGCACTAAAACCTTGAAATTTTAGTATCCTGTCCTTGGCTCATTCAAAGCAGGGCCTGGAAATAAGAAGGAGGAGCTATCCACTGAGTTATTTTTCTGTGTGAACTTGGCAATAAAATATATGACTTTAGAACCCCGTGCCAGCCTTTGGGTTATGCGGGTCTCATGTCTCACAAATTGGGTGTCTTTGCACTTATACCTTTAGTCAACAAATACTTGTAAATCACAGTAGTACATCAGATAGTATACAAAGGTGATATAAAGAAGTCACAGGCTTGCTGTTGACCTTAAACAGCTAGACGTCTAGAGAACTTCCACTAAGAACATAAAATAGACTACTTAGCGAGATATTGAAATGCAAATACATACCAATAAGACAGAAAATTTTTCAAAGGAAGATTCTCTTAGTATACATGTGTAGTAAAGTATAGAATGCCCTTTTAGTTTACACTTTCAGTTGTATGGGAAAATAGATGTTATAATAAAACTATCCCGTCTGAACCTAATTCTGAATTTATTTTTACCAAAAATGCATTGAAAGTGTTACTCAGCTGACAGATTACATTCTCTGAAGACAGTGCAATTGAATTGCACAAATTATAACATTTAAAAGGTCATACATTTGGAAATAAAATATAATTTCTAATCATAGTTTCAAGAAGAAATCAGCAAATACTTAAAACTAAATGAAAATACTACATATACCAAAATATGCAATACATATAAACAATAATTTTAATATATGCAATAATTTTATATGCATATATGAAATTATGTATATATCCAATGTCAGAATTTAGAAAAAGAAGAGAATAAATTCAAATGTAAAAGAAAGGAAATCAGAAATGAAAGACTAGCACTTATTAAGCTAGTAAGCAAACATGAAATAAAGCAGTATGATAAAACAAATAGTAAGTTATGTGGAAAAAGTAATTAAATCTATAAGAGCTGTCAAGGGTAATAATAACTTGGACAGCTCCAAAGTATAAATAATGGAAAGGGACAAAACTACAGATTTTAAAAATATTAAAAGAATACTATGAATAACTTTACATTGATAAACTTGAAATTTAGGAGAAATGGATGCAATCTAGAAGAAAAATCAAATCAGATTTAAGAAACAGTCAAAATCCTCCATAGTGTTAAGAAAATGGAATCAGTGATGTAAGATTTTTCACATCAGGGAAAGGTTGTTTTTAAAAGTGAATCTCACCAAATATTCTAGGAATACGCACTTCCAATTTTATATTATTTTGAAAATGAGAAAACATGGCATACCTTTAGTACAATTTATGACATGGGTATCATCTTGTAACCAAAACCAAATTAAGACAGTATGAGAAAAGACAGTATAAGAAAGTTTAAAAATACTAAACCAATTATTGACAAGTTGACTTATTTAATGCATTTAAAAGATTAACTCTTATTTTTCGAACAGGAATGCAAAATTTGCTTAAAATTTCAAAAACATATAAGGTCATTAACTGTATTTAAATTTTCATGAGAAAATTATAATCACCTTAATAGATGCAGACATAGGATCCAAGGAAATTCAACAAAATCAGTATTCAAAAACCTTAGAAATTTAGGAATAAAGGGAACTTCTTTAAGGTGATGAAGGCACTTGCCAGAAGTTTTATTAATGTAGCATAATTGATAATGGAGCAGTAGTAATATTCCCTTTAAAATCGGCCCTGAGATAAGGAATCAGAGTGAAGTAGCTTGAGTATACACAAAACCAGAGATAACAGTTTTTTGGTTTTTAGTTGTTGTTGTTGTTTTCTACTTGAAGCTCTAGGGTACATGTGCAGAAGGTGCAGGTTTGTTACATAGGTATACATGTGCCGTGGTGGTTTGCTGCACCCATCAACCCGTCATCTACATTAGCTATTTCTCCTAATGCTATCCCTCCCCTAGCCCCCCACCTCCTGACAGGCGCCATTGTTCAGCTCCCACTTATGAGTGAGAACATGCAGTGTTTGGTTTTCTGTTCTTGTGTTACTTTGCTAAGGATGATGGTTTCCAGCTTCATCTATGTCCCTGCAAAGGACATGAACTCATCCTTTTTTACGGCTGCATAGTATTCCATGGTGTATATGTGCCACATTTTCTTTATCCAGTCTATCATTGATGGGTATTTGGGTTGGTTCCAAATCTTTCTAATCCATTCTAATCAGTGTTCTCTAACTACATAAAGTGATTAAGGAATAGAATGATAGTATTTCTAAGAATACTTTTTGGGTCAAACAATATATATTTTTTAGACAATACTACTACCTGTTTTTTACATATTAAAATGTTAGTCCTATAAACACCTTGGAAGCATTGATTAAGCTAATTACCTTCATCAACATGAATTCATCTCTGAAAAAAAAATTATTGCATTAAATGGCAAATCTTATAACAATGACCATACTGCAAAGGTTAAAATGAATACAAACCTGAGTATTTATTGGAGTAAAGTTTGTTCTAAAATGTTTTTTTCAAAAAAGCTAACTGTACAGCTGCCAGTCATTTAGATGAGAGTGATTAAAGTACTACCTTGGTATCAAATGCTGCCATCAGCATGGTATACTTGATTCACCCTCACCTGGAGGAGTTTTCTGAATGACTTTTCTATAATTGTAATAAAGGCACTAACCTACCTGCCTTGATCTGTGTTTACAGGAATGCATGTTCATTCTTGAGTTGTGGAACAGAAAACTGAATGTTAACTGAGAATTAAAGAATTCAAAGTGTCACAAGCAGTTGGTACATTCGTGTTTACCAGAGAGATGCTGTTTAAATAAAAGGAAAATCAGTATTTTCTATTTCTTTGCAGAGTAAAAGTGAGCAAATTACTGTGCGGCATCTGACATCGGGAAACTGGGAAGTGATAAAGATCTTGGCATATGATGAAACTACTCAAAAAATGTGAGTGTTTTCAGTTCTCTAGTCAGGCTGCAAGTCAGGGTTGTCAAATGCTATCTTTTCTACTGGAATTATGTTTTGCTTACCATAGTCCTAGTCAAAACAAGCCAGCCATGGAAAGAATAACCTTTCTTTAAAGACCTCTTCCACACTTCACACAGAGACATCTTACACAGAGGCGTGTGTGCGTGCGTGTGCACACACACACACACACACACACAGTGATTGAGAGAGATTATGAAAAAGGATGATTTTATCGGGGAAAAAAATATGTTTCATAGTTTGATCAAAGCCCTGTGTTTGTATAGCAAAACAACTCCTGTCTGTATTTTGACAGTTTTAAAAATTCAAGTGAAGATTTAATGTGAAAATTCAGGTGAAGATTCAATGTGAATTCAAGATTCAATGTGACAATGTAACAAAATTCGCAGATCACAAAAAGTAGATCTGTGTCTAATGCTCGTGTTGTTTTCTTTCCTGAACAGTTACTTTCTGAGCACTGAATCTTCTCCCAGAGGAAGGCAGCTATACAGGTAAGCAGTGTGCAAGGATCTCCTTACACAGATTGGCTTCTCAGTGGCTATCTATGTAGCAGAAGGAAGGGAAGGAAAAATTTGAAATGTCTTTTTCAACATGGCTAGGAAGAGCCAACTTTGCATGACAAAGCTTCACAATCTTGCACCAGTCTCTCCCTTGACAGGACTGGAGACAAGGGAGCCCTGCTTGCTCCTTCCTGCTCTGCTGTCTCCTTATTCTTTTCTTCACCTGCTTTTACAGTTTCTTAATATCTTTTTTTTGTGGCTTGTTTCTCTCAACTCTCCACATCAGAGACATTTACATATTTTCCCTTGTGCCTTCATCTTCTGCTAAGTCTCATTTTGAATTTTCAGTGCATTAATGTGGCACAGGTGAAATTTATTCTTGTACAATATAACGTTGTTGTGAACAGTTAGTCTAGTGTATCAAGCAGGAAGCTTTCCCTCTTTGTCTTGTCGTTCATAAAACCCAGTGAGATTGTTACAGGAGGAGGCATCCTTATTTAAATAAGGAATGCTCATTGCTTGCTAAAATAAAGCAATACATGGAAAATAATTACATCTGTTCAATTTTCCCAAATGCAAAACTATGCTCAAAAACAGGCTTAAGCTCACACCTGTTTAGTATTAAAATGTCTCCTCACTCAGAAAGCTTTCACCAGGATCTCACAAGAATGACTTTTATTTTTGGCTGGCAAGCAACCTATTAATTCTAGACTTTATATACATGTTCTAATTTCCATTTCACAGATCCATTTTTAAAGTGTCAAAACTACCATGACATATTTTCAGGGGAAATTCATCATGTTTGAAGAAGTGTCACCACTAATTCTTACCGAGTAGTATTGACTTTCCTTTGAGAGTAAAAATGCATGTTTAAAGTACCCCAACTTCCTCTACATCACCCCCCACACTCTTATTTATACACAATTTGCTTTCATCAGAAGCAAACTTGTCCTTTAAATCACCTTTCTTAATACATCATTTTTATATTCTTAGTTTGTTCTCTTGGACCTCCTGGAACCCATGTTCTTAATTCTGACTTCCAGGAAGCAAAGCTATTTATATAGAGATAGTGATTTGAATTTTGGATTTGGGATCTTTATCAAAGTACTGGTCACTTTTTCTTTTGGTGACCTGAAGCTTATCTTTCTTGAAACATACATTATGATTGATATCAGTAGCCATAAACTGTAGCTTAGAGAGGTAGAATCACTTTATATCTTATAAAACTCTCATTTTATAAAACTCAAAGAAAAATGACAGCATCAGAAAATTAGACTCGGTCAAGTTCAGCAAATGGAACTGCCTCAATCTTTCTTCCCATGATTAGTCTAAAATGTGATTTGAATCATAATGACTTCTTAGATTTGTGTGCTTGTCTTATCTCTCTAGTGACTGAGGCAGAACAGTCAATATATCTCTGACATGTACTAGTGTAGTCGACAGTGTTATAAAGAAAATGTAGTACCAATAAATTTTCCCTTAAATAGCTCATCAAATGCCAGTTGGCTTGACTGTAAGATAATGTTAGTGTTTGACCCAGAAAATGCAATCAATGTCTTGCCCAGGCTATAAAAATGATCATTGGTTGACTTAATATATGGCACTAGGCACCCCTGCAGGAGTAGGACTGCTACTGTAGTCATTGTTACTTTCTTTGTCTCAAAATTTGCGTCTCTTTATTTCAGCAATCTCATAATCTAAATAATGAGAAAATACCACATAAATCTCCAGGGAACTTGGATCTAAAAGCTTTATGGAAGAGTAGAGAGATAAAGGTTTTAAATCTTAATATGGCACTGAATAGCTGTATGCAACTGGGATACTTTCTAAGCTTTTCTGTGGTAAAAATTGTACAATATTGTGAATGTAATTAATGAAACTGAATTGTACACTTAGAAATGCTTAAAATGACAAATGTTATGTTATACAGGTTTAACCCAAATTTTATAAAATGAAAAAAATTGACTGTGAATATTTTACAAGTTATCATGAGTGAAACTAATGATTTGTGCTTAGTATATATTAATTGTTTTGACTATTATAAGAAAATTTTTGGATTGTAATAATCTCACAGTGTTTCAAATATGGAATTGTGATTTTGTGAACTGTTTCTTGTATCTGCCTTAACACCCCTGTTCCAATCCCCATACCTACAGCATATTGCACATCAAAATCAGTGTGAATATTATTCATTTGTAAATATACAACCAAAAATCATGTTTCATTCCAAAATGAAATTGAGACCTTTTGTCTGATCAAGTTTTTTTAAAGGTATTCTCAACAGTGTTTTCATCCATTGACCTACCAAATTTTGCGTTCAGACTTATTTATTAAATAAACAATTCGATAAATGAAATTTAATCTTATATTAATTTCTCAACTCCTGTAACCTTAAGCACCATTATTGTAAAATAAAAATGGTGATGACTCTTCTTTTTACCACCTCATTATCTCAAAGTATGTATTGTTGTTAGTGTTATATGTGTTATAATACAAATGTAACTTTTTTTAAACCAGTAATTTTTCTGCAAGTAAATGATGGGTAAAATTTGGCACTGATCCCAAATTCTAGTGTTTAGAATGTTTAATTTAGAAAATCATGGGCTTGATTTTTTGTTTGACTTGTGGAAATATGCATTCCTTCTTTCAATTAGTATGTATCAAATATTGAATAATCTCTGTGGGAAATTCCCTTTAAGACTTTACACAGAAATATCTATTAAAAATGCAAAAAACAGTAAGTTAATTTGAGTTCCATTGAAATCAGTTCTTTGTTTATAGCCATACATACAAGCATACATATTACATACATAAAATAATACATAATTTTAATTTTAATAGATTAAAAAAATGTGTATGTTTTAACATTACTAATAGAAGTTGACTTTTTATGTATAGGGTGATTCATAGTTTACAATGAACCTCTATGCAAGCACCAATGTGACTCCCCTGTTTATATTATATTTAAATATGAACACCACACATTCAAGTGCCTAGAATAGTAGCATTTCTAGAATAACTTCCTTTTTCTTTCTCCAGTGCTTCTACTGAAGGATTATTGAATCGCCAATGCATTTCATGTAATTTCATGAAAGAACAATGTACATATTTTGATGCCAGTTTTAGTCCCATGAATCAACATTTCTTATTATTCTGTGAAGGTGAGATAATACAGGAATTCTGATATAATGTATTTTATTCATGGTATTTGATCAATATCTGTTGGTATCAGCAACTATTACTCTAGATGATTTCATAATCTTAATTTATAAATTTTCGTTAATCCTAAATACATTATATATAGATTTACTGAGATACAATTTTTTACATATTTTGTAGAGAAATAAAAAATGAGAATAAGTCAATAAACATGCACACATAATTAATAAGTGCTATTTGAACATGAGCAACTGTAAAAGGTGAATAAATATATTTATATCAGCGAGGCCATGCCACAATCATAGCCTAATTTACCTAGTCTTTAGGAAAAGTAATAGTCTAGTCTTCTTGTTAAAACAATGCTTCGGTTGTTAAGAGATTTAGGATCTATGGAAATTTAGGACCTATGGAAACTGAATTCCCCTGCTTCAGAGTTCTTCAGTTCTGAGCAATTACATTCACCATTATTACTTCTTCTATCTTGTAACAATATGCGTAGTCTTACATGTTTATACAGTATCTCTACAATATATTCATAGAAATCATTTTTCTTTTAATGTGATACTGTATTTTCCAGAGATTAAATAGAATTCATGTGTCCTCTTATAATATGAGGAGTTGAGTGCCACTACTGCGGCTGGTATATTAAGCTGTCATTTTTTAAGACACAATGAGAGATATACCAAGAGTTACTTTTTAACATTGTTTTTCTCTTGATATATGAAATGAAGTAATCAAAAAAGAAGTCCTTGTTTAATGACACCAGGAAAAAAAAAACAAAAAAACATTAGTTTTAGATGGGATTCCTTAGAGAAGGGAAGTTTCAAGATAACTTTTTACAGTAACAAATTAGCTAGTGTATTTTAAATATTTGAAGATTATGGTTAACGTATTTTTAAATTAATATATAATTACCACCCAATTTTAAACCTTTCTTATGGATGAACTATTTCAAATATGCATGCTTTCTTTTTTGGCTGAGTGGCAAATAGAATTTGATCTTGGATCAGTGGATAAGGGGTGAAAGGGTCGTGAATCAGCTTTCTGAACATCACTGGCTAGTCTATAAAAGACTAGAGATAAAGAGAAAGCATGTAGAATTGGCTAAAAACATAGAAATATGGCACATGGATACATATGTAACAAACCTGCACATTGTGCACATGTACCCTAAAACTTAGAGTACAATAAAAAAACCATAGAAATATAGAGCATTTGGGGGAAGAGAGAATCTTATCAATAATCTCTGCAAATAGTTTCCTTCTCATATATTCTTACCCTTCTGAATAAAATGCTTATAAATAGGAATGAAAGCTAGTTATCTGGTTTCTGTTTTGTTATGTTTTAACCACGAAGTGCTTCCGTTTGGGGGAAAAAACTTTTATGTAAGCTTTCTAATTACTATTACTTAGACATTTTAAAAAATATTTATACACATATTTTTAAATTCCAGGTCCAAGGGTCCCAGTGGTCAGCCTACATAGTACGGACAACCCAGCAAGTGAGTACACAAGAAGACAATTAAGAATAGTTATGGTTGGCATTAGTCTTAGACATCGTGTTATCTATTCTGAGTCATATCCTCTATAAATTATTCTTCAAAACATCCCCACCATGAGGAAAGCTGTATGTATACCATCAACTTGACCTTATGTATGTAAGAGAAACAGTAAAGCAAGAGATGTGAGCCATGTTACAGGCGGGAGGTGAATCTTATATGCCCGAAATAGGATATCTACTACCTAAATCAAATAGAGTTATTGATGAAACAGGTACATTTTAGCTTACTGGCCTCTTAATGTTCTGGTGCATTCTTGCCTGGGCCTCACATAAGTTATTCCTCCAGAATAACCTTTTGAGGGCATTTCAGAAAATTATGAAAAATTTGTTATTTTATATATTTTCTATCCTGTTTGTTCCAGATATCCAGGTTCTTCTAGTTTTGAATATGCACTTTTTCATTTATGCATTTATTCATTTGTATATTTGTTAAGAGATCACCTACTTTTGTCAAACAATGTGACAGAGTCGGAGGGTACAATTGAAAGGGTGTCGTGTTCAAGAACTTACAGTAAAGTAGATAAATAAATGCATGGTTGAGCTTATCTTAAAAATGAATAACCAGATTTCATCCTGCCTTCCTTTCTCTTTCCTTTCTTCCATGTTTGTATCCTTCTTTCATTTTTTAAGTTTTATTTAATCAGTGCTTCTATTCTGTGATGATTTCACATAAGCTACTATAATCTAATAATGGCTCATATTTATTGACTCATTTAAACTTCGGAGCACCTCTGAGATAGTTAATTTGATTATCCCTTTTTACAGGTGAGAAAAATTAGTCTCGAAGAGGTTAAGTATTAATAACTTGGCCAGAGTCATACTAATAAATGGCAGAACCAGGGATCAAATGAGACAGTCTGACTCGAGAATAGGGTTTGTAATTCCCTACAATATAATAGCTACTTTTTCTATTGTGCTTTTGCCTCTTGCATTGCATACTCTTACTTAAGTAGGAGTCAGTTAGGTAGGTGACTTGACTTAGAAGATATATAGGTAAAAAAGTGTAAGGTTGAATGACAAATATCATTTTGAGAAAACAGACCAAGACCATTTATATTCTTCAAATAATGTCATATGGACACTTAGTGCATGCCCTAGGCAACAAGAAATTTCTAAGTTTGTGTTGGGGTTTTGTGTGGCTGGAAGATGGTTTAGCATACATTTTAGTTTCTATTTATTTCATTATTTCCATCTTCAGTGTAAACCTTAAAATGGTTATGTTAAGCAAATCAAATATATTCAATATTAACTCTAACAGCAGCAATAATGATCATAGACAGTATGGTTGATAAAATGGAAAGAAGGTTGAATCTCATAGATAGAACAATCAGTGTGTAAAATAAGTCTATCACATGCTTTTTGTGGGATCTGAGACAGTGTGTTAACATCTCATAAGATCAATGTCCTCCGAGGCAAATAAACAAATGTGTTTACAGTGAAGATGAGTAATATTCATGACATATAGGACACACTTAATCAATAACTATTTGTGTTACACTGTATATCTTGCCTTTAACAAAGGATGATTAAAAACTTTCCAGTCTGATTTTAATTTAATTTTATCCTATTGTTACAAGGCAATGTCTTTTCTAATAACTTCTGCTGCAAATTACAAAACATTTCTGTCTAAGGGAAATCATGTTATTTTCCTGCTCAGAAGCCAATCATGATTGTCTCAAGGTCAACAAAAACAAGAAAAGGCTATGAATAGTGGCCAAGTGCTTAATTTTCTTTTCAAAGGATAATTACTTAGGGAGATAAAATTTATAGTCAATGGTGAGTAAATATTTGGGTCAATAAAAGCAAATATATGAATAAGTCATAACTCATTTTGGGGCCACATGAAGTAGAATAGTGCATGGAGAGAAAACTTAAAAAAAGAAAAAGGAAAATATTTAACAAGCATGGAAAACCTTTAAACCCACTAGTTATCAAAGAAACGCAGAAGAAACTACTGCCATGTAATTTTTCCTAACAAATTAATAACATTAAAAATTTACATTACTAATAAAGATAGAATGTGGTAGAAATGTTAATTATAACATATTCAAAATAATAGTCAAAACTTAATTCTTTTTTTTTTTTTTGAGACAAGAGTTTCACTCTTGTTGCCCAGGCTGGAGTGCAATGGTGCGATCTCAGCTCACCGCAACCTCCACCTCCCGGGTTCAAGCAATTCTCCTGCCTCAGCCCCCCAAGTAGCTGGGATTACAGGCATGCATCACCATGCCCAGCTAGTTTTGTATTTTTAGTAGAGACGGGGTTTCTCCATGTTGGTCATGCTGGTCTCGAACGCACAACCTCAGGTGATCTGCCAGCCTCAGCCTCCCAAAGTGCTGAGATTATAGCCGTGAGCCACCATACCTAGCAAAAACTTAATTCTTTTGTATCTTTTTTCATTTTTGTAGTTTATACTGAGGAAATAATTCTAAATGGAGAATATTATGACAAAGCTATTGAAAATAGAAAAAGACATTATAAATAACAAATAATGGGAGTCCGTAAATAAATTTTAATGGAATATTACTCAGTGCCCTGGGCATCTTCCATTTGTTTTTTCAGAACCACTTTTAACTCTCAATTGTTCTCTTCGATATTCTCCGGCCTAGAAGTACTTTCTATGGATGACTTAGGTTCTATTGCCCCATGGCTTCCAACTGGATTCAACCAAAGGAAATCTTGTAGGCAACTGGAAAGAGGGAGAAAACTGCTCTGGGTTGTTTATTCCACCAGCCCTGTTCCTATGGAGTCACCACAAGTTGGCTGTGACCTTTAGCTGAAGGGAATCTTCACCCTTGACCTTCAGGCCCAGCCACTGTTTTCTTGAAGTTTTCCTTTTTCACTGTGTTTCTGCCAGGTTTCGGTATCAGAGTCATGCTGACCTCACAGAATGAGTTGGGTAGGAATCCCTTCCCCTTCATTTTTTGGATTAGCTTCAGTAGGATTAGTAGCAGCTCTTCTTTATACATCTTGTAGAATTTGAATATGAATCCGTCTGGTTCTGGCCTTTTTCTAGTTGGTAGGCCTTTTATTACTGATTTAATTTCATACATCAGGGTTCAGGGTTTCAATTTCTCCCTGGTCCAGTCTTGAAAGGGTGTGTATGTCCAGGAATTTATCAGCTTCTTGTAGGTTTTTTAGTTTGTGGACATAGAGGCACTCATGATTGTCTCTGAAGGCTTTTTGTATTTCCATGGGGTCAGTGGTAATGTCCTCTTTGTCATTTCTGATTGTGTTTATTTGAATTTTCTCTCTTTTTTATTAGACTATCTAGCAGTCTATTAATTGTATTTATACTTTCGAAGAACCAACTTTTGATTTTGTTGATCTTTTTTATGCTTTTTCACGTATTCATTTCATTCAGTTCAGCTCTGATTTGGTTTTTTTTTTTTTTTTTTCTCTCCTGTAGCTTTGGGATTGGTTTGCTCTTGTTTTTCTAATTTCTCTGAGTGAATATTCACCATTTTTTAAGCATTTAAAATTAAATGCTTAGGATAGCTTCTTTGGAAATATACTAATGTTTAAATAATCAGAGTTTCTTTACATTTTAAACATGTAAAAAACCTCTTAGAACATCTAGTCTTCCAGATATATATTATAGGGGAAGATATTTACTGATAAAAGAGGTAGTTTGATGTGCCTGAGATTACACATAGACATCATAGTCCAATGGGAGAAACATAAAATTACATGCTTATAACAGTCTATGATTATTTCTCTAGTAAAAGTGCACACAGTTCAGGACAAGAGGAAGTCAATGAGAAGACATTTTCAGAAAAACAAATGTGTATATACAAACATAAGAACGCATAAAGATGTTCACATTTGCAAGATAAACATCGTTCATCATGGCTGGAACAAAACATTTAGTAAAAAAGAAAAACTATATGAGGCCAGAGGGGCAGACTGGAATTGGATTATAACTCTTATTTTTTTCTAAGTAGTTTGGATTCAATCATATTGGTTCAATGATAAACCTTTGACATTTTAAATTTGTTTTATTCTGGCCATGGAGCAACTGGAAATAGACCTGATTCCCTTTTTTCCCTTAATAAAAAAAAATAAATAAATAAAGAAAACTGGACAAAATATACAAATCAACTGTTTCCAGACATTCGACAATAGCCAGCATGGGTCTTTGATCCCTGAAAGAAGGAAACAAGTAAAATTAGTGTTGTGAGTTCTCTGGCTTTCTTGTTAACAGAAATTTCTGAACTCCAATGCAATAAGGAATAAACTAATCATAATACAATGATATCCCTGAGTTGAGAAGACAGAAAATGATATTCAGAAAGATTGAAGCTTATGGAATGTTGAGGAATGGTATGGAATTTTATGGAATTGAGGCTTATGGGAAGATGGAACTGGAAATGAAGAAGCCACATGGAGAAAGACATGTGCATAGCGCTGGAAGAGGGATCACCCTGAATCAGCTGCTGAAAATACCTAGCTGAGTACGCATAGGAAGATGCTTCATGAGTGTGGGCAATGCCAGAGCTCACAGAGTGGTGGGAGGTGCTCAAGTTATAATCAGCAGAGTAGTGGAACATTTAGAGGAGATCCCAGAAGTGTCCTGCCTTTTGTAGTGCTAAACTAGCCATAGAGAAAAGGTCATTCAAATACACACTAAAAATATTTCTTTAAAAGTCTTGAAACGGTCAACCTGCCTACAACATATGCCAGAACAAAGTCCAACAATTGTTAAAAGATCACAACAAAACTCAGGCTTTCAAGATATAAATGTCACAATGGTTGATATCTAATAAAAAATTACTAGCTTTGTGAAGAAAGTAGAAAATATAACTCATAAATAAGAGAAAGATTAGTGAATAGAAACAGACTCAGAAATGACAGAGATGATGGAAATCACTGGCAAATACAGTAAATTAGCTGTTACAAATACATAAAGCCATCAAGAAAAGAATGAATGCAGAGAGAAAACAAAGAGAATATATTTTTATAAAAGAACTTTGTGAATTTAAAATAAAATATTTGAAATATAAACTTCACTGGAAAATACTAAAAACAGATTAGAGGCTGCAGAAGAAAAGATCAGTGGACTTGAAACAATATCAGTAGAAACTTTGACACAAATAGAAAAAGGATGAAGAAAGTAGAACCTAAATTAACCATAGGCCAATAGCTACATCTATCATATTTGTAATTAGAGTCAGAATGGGGCAAGGAGACTTGCAAAAAATATTTGATGCAATAATGGCCAAAAATTTTCTAAATCTGATGAAAAAGTTACAGTTCAACATAACGAATGCAAGATAAATGTCAATAAAACCACACTAGCGCACATCATGTGCAAATTATACAAAACCAATGATAAAGAAAAAAATTTTAAATCATCAGAAATTAAAAGACACATTACATCTACATATTATACACATAGTAAAAACGAATGACTACAGACATCTCATCAGAAAAAAGCAAACCAAAAGACAATAGAACAAAATACTGCAAATGCTGACGGAAAACCAAACTGAACTACACAAAAATCCTTAATAGAAAAACAAACCTAGAAGATATTTCTCACTTAAAAATGAAGACAAAAAGAAAGTTTCAAGAAGAAAATAAAAGAGAATGTTCTGTCATTAAACTTGCTCTTCTAAATAACAAATTGATCAATAAAAAATAATCAGAAAATATTTTGAGCCAAAGGAAAATAAAAACACAACAGATCCCAATTTAGGGGTTACTACAGTTGTGATTAGAAAGAAATTTATGATTCTAACTTATGGTATAAAAACAAAAGTTTTTAAATTGATAATCTCCTCTTTCACCTTAAGAAACCAGAAAAAGAAGAGCAAATTAAAACAAAGTTGAAAGGAGATAAAAAATGAGTAAGAAGGAAATAAATGATATTCAAAATAGACTAGCAGTAGAGAAAATATATGAAACCAAAAGTTGCTTTCCTGAAGAGATCAATAAAGTTGGCAAAATTCTAGCGAGAGACATGAAGAAAAAGAGAAAAATGTAATGCGATTAATAAAAGAGATGATGTCTATACCAATGCTCTAGATATTAGAATGACAATAGTGAAACATTATAAGTAATTTTATGCCAGTAAATTTGACATCTTAGATGAAGTGGAAAAATTCCTTAAAAGACACAAATCGCTAAACATTCACACGAGAAGACATACAATATATAAATATGCCATTAATATTCTCCTCACAAAGAAAACTCCAGTTTCAGCTAGCTTCACTGGTGCATTCTATGCAACATTTTTTTTTTTATTGTACTTTAAGTTTTAGGATACATGTGCACAATGTGCAGGTTTGTTACATATGTATCCATGTGCCATGTTGGTGTGCTGCACCCATTAACTCGTCATTTAGCATTAGGTGTATCTCCTAATGCTATCCCTCCCCACTCCCACCACCCCACAACAGTCCCCAGAGTGTGATGTTCCCCTACCTGTGTCCATGTGTTCTCATGGTTCAATTCCCACCTATGAGTGAGAACATGCGGTGTTTGGTTTTTTGTCCTTGCGATAGTTTACTGAGAATGATGATTTCCAGTTTCATCCATGTCCCTACAAAGGACATGAACTCATCATTTTTTATGGCTGCATAGTATTCCATGGTGTATATGTGCCACATTTTCTTAATCCAGTCTATCGTTGTTGGACATTTGGGTTGGTTCCAAGTCTTTGCTGTTGTGAATAGTGCCGCAGTAAACATGTGTGCAGCAACATTTAATAAATTAATACCAAGCTTACACAAACTCTTTTTAAAAATTTAAGGCAGGCTGGGCACGGTGGCTCACGCCTGTAATCCCAGCACTTTGGGAGGCCCGAGGCGGGCGGATCACGAGGTCAGGAGATGGAAACCATCCTGGCTAACACAGTGAAACCCCGTCTCTATCGAAAATACAAAAAAATAGTCAGGCATGGTGGCGGGCACCTGTAGTCCCTGCTCTTTGGGAGGCTGAGGTAGGAGAATGGCGTGAACCCGGGAGGCAGAGCTTGCAGTGAGCTGAGATCGAGCCACTGCACTCGAGCCTGGGCAACAGAGAGAGACTATGTCTCAAAAAAAAAAAATATATATATATATATGTGTGTGTGTGTGTATATATATACACATATATATATACATATATATATATATTTATGGCAAGTATTGACCAGATTCCAAATCCAGACATATATATTAGGAGGACAAAAAACAAGATCAAATTTTCTCATGAATTTAGATGCAAAACACCTTAACTAAATAATAGCAAGTGAAACCTAGCAATTATAGAAAGTATAATTTATTATGACCATATTGGGTTTACCCAAAGAGTCTATGTTTACTGTAACCTTCAACAAACAATGTAATTCACTGTAATTCACCGTATTACACTGACACCTCAAAGAATTTTGTTAAAAATTGAAAATTTTGGCTAACAATAATAATAATCAATTATTAGTAATTCCTAATCAAGATAAGATAGAAAAGAAATTCCTTAACTTCATGAATGATGTCTGTAAAAATACTACAGCTGACATCATTCTTAATGGTGAAAGAATGATGCTTCTCCCTGAGGACTGGGAAAGTCAAGAATGTTCTCACTCCTTCTGTGCAACATTGTAGTAGAGGACTTAGCCAGTAAAATGGGTAAGACCAAGAAATATATGCAGCAAAACTGTGTTTATTTGCAGAAGACATACTGTGTACAAAACAAAAGCAAGGATACAAAAAATTGTGGAACATACACACAATAAACTATTGAAGATAAGTGAATTTATCATGGTTACATCTGTAGTCCAATACACAAAATTCAACTGTTTCATCAAAGAAAATGCAAGATTTAAGAGTATTTTTAAAATGCTGTTTAAAGTAATATCAAAAATCCATGGATTATCTAGGAATAAATCTAATAAAAATAAATACCTCCTCTATAAATCTATATAATACTGCTGGGAGAAATTAAAGACTCAAATTTCCACAGACACAGACATATATATATATGTATACAATATGTACACATGGATATATATGTATACAATATGTATACATATGCAAACATATGTATGAGTGTATATGTATTTATGGATTAGAAGGCTCACTATTTTTATGATGTAAAGTCTCTCCAAATAGATCTACAAATTTAATACAATGCATGTACATCAAAATTCCAGCAAGTTACTGATGTCCACTTCATGTTTTATCAAATTTTTTGATGTTTCATTTTCGATATTTCTCTATTACTGTATTTTCAGGGTCATTACTCTTTTCTTCTGCAGTGCCTAATATTTTATTAATATCACCCAGTATATTTTCATCTTAGATCATATAATTTTCATGTATTTCAGATTCTGCAGTTTTTATTTTTAGAAATATATAACATGCTCATGCTTTTTGTACCTTATTAAATACCTGAACTACAGTACAGGTGTCCTCATCCTGTGTTTCTGTATCCCTTTTAATTGATATAGGTACCTAGATATTGTGAATCTCACCTCATTTGGTGCTAGATAATCTTGTATTTTGCTAAAATATTCTTAAGCAGGTTAACGATATGATCAGATTTGCATTTTGAAAACGTAAATGATAAATTTAATATAGAAGCAAATGAAAAAGTTTTACTGGCATAATGAAGCTCACTTAGAAAACTGTTGTACTAATTCAGAAGAGAAGTGATGAGTTAATCAGCACAGTGCCTGCCAAAGGGTAACAACTAGATAATTTTTTGCTGTGTCATGCTGATTCTTGTTTAATGCATAGGAGTTAGCTATTTACACTACCCTTTTTGGTTTACAGAATATTTTATATTGGAAAGTAATTCTATGCTGAAGGAAGCTATCCTGAAGAAGAAGATAGGAAAGCCAGAAATTAAAATTCTTCATATTGACGACTATGGTAAAGTTTTGTGCATGCTATGTTATTCAAGAACAACTTTCTCTGCGTCTTATAGTTTTACCTGTAAATGACTCTCCATCTTTAATATTTTGCTCTTTCTTTAAAAGAACTTCCTTTACAGTTGTCCCTTCCCAAAGATTTTATGGACCGAAACCAGTATGCTCTTCTGTTAATAATGTAAGTATTTTGTTTGTTTTTGAAATAAAGGAATCTAAAGATTTTATATTTTTGTGTCTCACATGACAACATTTGATTCAATAAACAAGAGAAGTCCTATGTGTGTAGTTAACCAGGGCAGCTGTCTGTTGTCTAAATGCCTCTAGGAGTCCATCACTAAATCATGTATAAGGATGTGTAAATTTTTTTAAACTTCTTGCATCCCACATGCAGTTTGGTGCTACTGCCAGGAATAATGACACTAAATAGTTTGATCTGTGGGTGTCTGCTTAGCAACTACTCAAGCCCTGTGTTCTTTATCAGTTGTTTATGCAACATTATGGAACATGTAATTCCACTGCCAAAACAATGGGTTATGTTTGTATCACTCCTATCGATTTTTCCTCCTGCATACATGGCCTGCAGAAGCTGCTCCCATGCTCAGAAAACTTGACTCAAGTTTTTTTTATCTTTGAAATTTACTTTGAAGTTAAATATCTTTATACATTTTGTAAGGCTATATCATGACTATATAGTATTAGGCACCGAGGCCCCTAACATCTAATGTATAACTAACTTGATATTGATTTAGCATTGTATGCCTGAGAGTTATACGTTATTTGCCTTATTAATATGCTCAGGTAGCATATTGATATAATAGTGCTTAAAACTGTCTAAAATTATATCTTTAGATATAATATTTTCTTTAGATATAATACTTAGAAATAGTAAATATGAAAATTACGTTGCTTTTTATGATCACTGAGTATAGTGGATAAGTATTCAGTCTGTGGAATCGGATTTCCTGGGTTCAAATTCTAGTTTTGCCATTTATTAGCTGTGTGTCCTTGGGCAAGTTCCTTAACCTCTTACAAGGCTAAGTTTCTCTAAATATAAAACAATCATTATAATACAACCTGTGTTTTAAGACTGCTTTGTAGATTGAGTGAAATACAACAAATAAAGTCCCTTAAACAGTGCCGAACACATATGATTCTTATAATTATTGGGATTATAATTCTTTTTTGTACTGATTGCATTTATTTTATTTAGATATTTTAATATATACAGGCAATTTGTCCCTTTATTTTAACAAACCACATAATACAGAAATAATATAATATTTAATTTTCTCTCTCCAGTGTTCATTTCTAATTCTAATTATTGAGCTTTATGTAGTTTCTCATATCTAAACTTTTCTCCCTTGTCCCTAAGAGCCAGAAAGCTCTGAAAGTTCTTAATATCTCCCTGAGGAAGTTCTTATTTGCTGTTTCTTAATTCATTGTTTTTTTTTCTCGTCTTTTTTACCTAGTTTCTTCTGCTCTATTTTAACTGTATGTATGATTTATTGAGGAAGAATGTTTAAGGCACTAAAACGAGACAAAAAGAAAGCAAAAATCAACCCCATCTTCTATGTCAGTCACATCTCCCTTTGGTAAAAGGAAATGTTCTTTTGATTCACTGAAAAATAAACTTTCTCAAGGAAAGGGACATCCCTCAGGCACATCCTAGGCATCCCTCAGTATGTGATGACCTTCAAAATGGAAGATAAAAGAACTGACTGCCCTTGAAGCATGACGTTTATGCAGACGAATGTGTAGATAATTATGCCCACTTGCGTATCCACCTGCTGTAGGGCAGCGTCATACATAGGGGGAAAACCAAATAAGAGTTAACAGAATCTCTTTGTTTTCTGAAACAGAAAAGCTAACTGGCTCATCTTAGCATCAGACTTGTGTTTTGTTCTGGTTGATTTTTAGTTTATAAGAGGAATATAAGGACCTACACAAGAAACCAATTTGAAGACTTCTCTTATTGGCAAGGGGTACTTGGCGTTTTTTTGAGAAGTAGGATTTTGGAGCAAAATGCTGGTTTTGGAGTCAGGTAGGACTGGGTTCAAGTTGGAGTGCTGAGATTTAACAATATACTGCTGAATTTTTCGAATCTTCTGTTGCCTTATAAATAAATTGGAGAAAATAACATGGGATAATATTTATATTTAAATATATTACCATAGTGTTTGGTAGAGTATAAGCATTTGCAGACAGTCTTTAATAAATCGTAAGCAGAATCATAATTATTATTAGTATGGTGTAAAAGTAATTGCAGTTATTATAAATGGCAAAATTATAAGTAATTGCATTACTTATAAATGCAAAAACTGCAATTGCTTTTCTGCCAACCTAATATGGATAATAGTATTTTTAAGTATTTAATGTGATTAATATAAATATTTAATGTGTAATTTAATGCCCATAAAGTTATTCAATAGACAGACACTACTAAAATAGATAAAATAGTGCAGTCAGACCCATAGAATTTACTTTGCTACTTTTTTGGTTGATACAGGAAGAATGAAAATGAGTATTAAATCATTTCTAGTTATACTTTGTTATATATAGTTATATATTGTTTATACTAAATATTAATTGACATTATCCACACTTTCGGGTTTTAGAGGGAAATGATCGAAAGCTTCACAGAATGTGACTTACAAAATCCAAAAGGAAAATTTCGTTTTTTTTTAAATTTATACTTAAAATATGATCTATTCTTTTAAATTGCATGATTATTTCTAAAACACTATGCTTGGAAACATATAAGGGTCAGAATAGCAAAAGTAGAAAGTGTTTTTTAAGAATTTTAAAAACTGCCCACAATTTAAAGCCATATTTTTTCTCAAGCTTAAAAACTGTTTTCACTGACAAATTGACTTCCCATTCTAAAAGTAATAATAATTATTATTTTTTTCGCAAATGAGCAATTAGACAGTGATGAACAATAGAGTGACTATTATTTAAATGAGTCTAAGAGGTCATTCAGTGATTTTGGTGTCAGTAATTTATTGCTATTTTGTGCCATATATCTGGTAGCCAACAGAGTATGAGCCATTTCTTCATCTGTAGAGATGGGTTGACATCCAAGGAATTATATAATGAATGCATGAGTTAGCGTCAGGTTGCAGCAAGCACCTGAGTGGCTGAAAGAAAGATTGCCCTGGAAGAAAGTGGCCTCTGGCAATTTGGAACCCACTTCTGCTCAATCTCCATTATGGATCTTCAAAAGAAATGGTCCTCTGACCTCCCTTGCTTGGTCATATGTTTTGAAACTCAAACTTAATCTCATAACATTTAAAATGTAAATGAATCAAAGATCAATGTCAATGTCACATTAAAAAGAGTATGTGGGATGGAGTACATACCACATAAATATTTTTACTGTAGAATATTTTTACCGTAATGAAAAATCTAAGAAGCGTTGGCACCACAGATGGATCTCAGTGACCTGAATTTGCTGTGGTCTCTATGGAGTCATGATCCCCTTTTTCTGAACAACTCCTCCAATTCTCCCTTCAAGTGCCTACTTGTTTTACTCCTGCCTTTCTGTTTAACATTATAGGGAGCCCTTAAGGACCCGGAGTCCTTATTCATTTTTAAACTTATTCTATACACATCTATATTCATTCCAGCTCTTATAACATCATATTGTTCTTTTTTAATATTATTCTTACTTCCTACTCATGTTTATGTAATTTAATACCATACACATCTACCACATTGCTTTTACATATGAGAAGCCGTGTTAATGGCTATGGGGAGATAACAAGATTGCAAGCGTCTTGAAGTCTATAATAGTTATTTGGGTTTGTTCAGTCTGTCTCCGCAATGCCTAATACACAGAACTTACTGACTATCCTGTAATTACCAAATAGTGCCAAGACTGAAGGTGTTGTGGAAAATGCCCTGCAGTTGCAGACATTCATTTGGTAAATAAATAAATATGAATCTAATATGCTTAGATGCTGGTAAAAGCAATCCAGAAAGTTGTACTGTTATTTAAAAAGAAGGGATTTTTGTTTTTGTTTTTATTTTCTGTCCCTCTGAAGAGGAGCAGCATCAGCTCAGGAGTTTAGTTCAGTACCAAGGGCCTGTCATCTCTTCCCATTTTCTACTTTTTCATGCTCAAGTTATCTTGCCACACTCGTTAAAGGTCTAATAAGGGAGGCAGTAAATGTTCAACAGGTTATATTAATTTACAGAATGCAATATATGCTATCCTGCCTCCATGACTTTCTTTCCTTTCTCTGAATTCATCTTCCTTGAAATCCCAAGAAATTCATGATCATCCATCGAGTCTTATCTTCCTGGAGCTTTCTTCCATTCTCCTCCTCTGTCAGCCTATGGATCAGGTCATTCTAATAGGAGAGCATTATTCATTTTTATCTAGAGTCTCATCACTGAATGTTCTGTGTATCAGAATCCTATAATTTGGTCATCTTGGTAAAAGTGATCTGTTTTCTATGTAAGTATTCTTTTAAACAGCATGATATAAGTAACTGATCATTCACAATGAGGCAATATATTCAGTTATTCATATCCAACAGTCACAATAACATCATTGCTGGTCTGTTATACACACATTTCATTTCCTCAAACAACTTGAAATATTGTTTAATATTATAATTAGCATCAAGCTTCAGACAAGTCAGACATCCTATCTGGATGATTGAACTCTAACCTGCTATAATATTCTCTACTTACACTTCCTTTTCTTTAGTTTATTGCTTTTTGCTCTCTCCCTCTTTTAGTTGCTTTTCCACTCTGCTGCTAGGTTGAACTACATTCTCAGATATGAATCCATATCTGAGAATGTAGCCCTCCTATCTAAAATCCTCTCATTATCCATTCATCATTGATTAAAGATCTGCGTTTTCCCTCACACTACATAACAGTGTTCATGATATATTTTCTATTTTTGTCTTCATTTTTATCTCACATCAGCCACCCCCAAAGAGAAATTCCATCCTTCAGATAGCCTGCTTTGTTCTCGGGAACACCATCACTTCAATCATCACTTGTGTTTTCATATAGTCTCCCCAGTGCCCTGAGTTTGCCTGCCCACCTGGAGAAGTTCTCTTAAGACTCCCAGACACACTTCCAGATAACTTTATGCACACCACTATTACAAACATGTAACCATACCAGATTACAACATTTACTTTGCTTTCTCTTCTGTTAAACTGCCAATTCCTTTTGAATAGTTTTGCCATAACATACTAACTGGAGCATTATTTGATAGAATAAATGAATGAATATATGAATTCATCAATGAGTAAGTAAACAAATCAATGAACCCTGAGTCTGTCCTCAAGAATGAATTAAGTTGAGATGGGGAAATGGAGAAATAAATGATTTGCGAGTTTATAATTGACTTCTGTATGGGTCCATTTCTCTGCAATTTAGTTTCCCACTCAGTAGAATGAGACACGAGTTTCTAATTTCTCTTACGGTCTTTCTGGATAGGGCTGAATATTGATTGATTTTCATGCTGTCTCTTCACTGTTTCTTTTTACAGTTTTTTTACTGAGCTTAAGATAATAAGAATTGATATTAGCTACCGTTTATTGTTATTGTGCAAAGAGTGTCTTGCTGAGAATATGTAGACATCATATTTCATCCTTATATAAATCATCCAAGGTGAATACTACTGTCCTCATTTTAACACAAGGAAACTATAACTAAAATAGGTCATGTATATGTTCCCCCAAGTTCATAATCAGGAAAAGTTAGGGTTTGGACTCAAGTTTTATATATCTATTTTCTATATTAAAACCTCTGCTGTATTACCCAATGCTGCCTGCCTACATAGTCCACCGTATTATGATAATTATTGGCATATTATCAAAGAATGATGACTTGAATCAGAAGAAGCTTCTCTACCACCAAATTCTTACGAACTTTTCTTCTTTCCACTGAACAGTTTATAATAATTTCTGGAATATAACATTTTCCACATGCACTATGTTAATGCTTTGGTGTAAAGTATTGATTATAGAAATCATGACTGAGCTCATGAATATTCCACAAGGGAGATCAAATTCTCAGCTCAGATTATTTAATAAAATTCGGAATTTTCATCAAAATGTTCACTTTGTGGGAAGTCTTTTCTACTCTATATTTGTTTCATAGATTCCTAGGGTTTTAGCAGATCAGATTGTCAGAGGTGGGTTCATTTTGTTTCCCAAGGATGAAGACATATATATTCCAATAACCTCTAACATCGTTTGATCTTCTATTTGTTCATGCCAAGTACACATCTACTTTTACCCTCAGTTTCTTGCAAAAATAGTACATATACCGTCTGATGTGGATGAAAGAGATAGCTTGTCGATATTAATGTTTGTCTCAAAGAGTGATTATTATTGCTTTGCCATATAATGAGGTTCAAAGCTTAAATTTTAGGTTTACCATTTTTGTATCTTCGTCATTTAAATGGATGGAGAATGTACCCACACTGTAATACACAGAAAATGATTAAGAAGAAAAAAGGCAACGGCATTTAATCTTGTTAACAGAAGGGGAGAAGGTGATCATTTGTTTCTATTTTTTTCTTGAACATATTTAAACTTGTTCTTTCACAATTTGTAGATAATGCATCTTAAATGTCAGCATTAATTTCTTACCACTATTTAAAGTTGTGCAAACTCAAAGTTGCTGTATTAAGAAGGTGACATGGGGGAAAAACCCAAATTTAGATAAATTTATAGATAATGCCTAAGCTATAATATTCGTTTGGTGTTTATTTTAACTGGAATATATATTGTGTATATATGTGTATATATATGTGTGTGTGTGTGTGTGTGTGTATACATATATATATATGTATGGATATGCACACACAGAAACACACATGCCGTTTTAGGTCTTCTGTTAACATAGATTTTAGATATGCATGGATTCACAGAATTATATGAATGATATAATATGGATTCATATGAATGATATGGGCTTATTAATAGTTCCTATTTAAAACTTACATGTATATGATATATTTACAGATATACTACTGAATGCTTTTTATAAGAAATATTGAATTTCTTAATTTACAAAGTTCTTAGTTTTAGATGGTCATATAAATGTAGTCATTAATGTAAGGGTAATTCATATTGAAATCAGTTTCTTTTTCTGTTTTAATTATGTGTTTCTAAGAAAAAACATATTAGGATATAATATTAACTATATTACTCGTTTAACATGACTTTGAAAGGTGAAGTTAAAAATACCAAGATATAGTGTATTCTTTCTTGGTAATCCCACACAGCTCCACATCAAAGGAATACATCAATGGCATTATGTTATTCCAGGATTTTTTAAATAATATATTCTTCCCTTTTGACTTATATATAAAAACAGTACATTATGAATTATGTAAGGCTGTGTAGCATGTAAGTCAAAGTGTGTCTATGATGATGGAAGGTGAGACCAGAGCTCCAGGCTTTTCTAGTCCAACACACATATATTTTTGAGCAACAAGTAATGTGCAAAGTTCCCTACTAAAAATGACAGGGCTTCTAGGAGATATAAAACTTGGGAAGAAACTAATAATTATTGCATTTTTAAAAGAAAATCACAACCCAAATAATACAATTGTTATTAACATAGTAAAGTTTTAATCAACGTTTTGATTTGGAATCATTCAGTCATTTTCAGCCTCGGAGTTTAGCACTTGTTCTTCCTCTTTGAGGGCATTCTCTTATAGCCGTTTTTTTCTCATTTTTATCATGCCATTTTAATCAAAATTATAAACCTGATCTAGCTGTAGCCTTCTTCATTAATCCACTGTTTGAGTCCACGTCTTTGTAGCCTCTATGTTTAGAGCTCTCAGTTGTCACCTGTCCCTCAGTAACACGGAGGAAGCATAATCAATTGGAAGTTGCTAGATCAGCCACAACTCACCCTAAAAAAGTGCTTCCATTGATTTTTAGCTTTTTTTATTAAGGTTCCAATATATTGCTAAGGATTTTTCCTTACTTATAAGAAAATATGGCTATGATTTCCTCTAGTCATTAATACCTTGGGAAGGCTGTGCATGCACCAATATGGCGGTGCATTATACTGACATAATCTCCCTCTTTTTCATCACATAGAAAACATGTTATACAAAATAAATCTATGTTGCACAAAACATGCTGCATCTTTGGAAATTAAAAGTGTTGAAAATTATATTTATGCATATATGTTAATGTATAGGTTATATATATTTAAATTTATAAGGGCACGCAAAAAAAAGTCCATCTATATAACATGTAGTTTACATACTTCCTATGCTTTTTTTACTTTTTTTATTATTATTATGATACTTAAGTTTTAGGGTACATGTGTACAATGTGCAGGTTTGTTACATATGTATACATGTGCCATGTTGGTGTGCTGCACCCATTAACTCCTCATTTAAAATTAGGTATATCTCCTAATGCTATCCCTCCCCCCTCCCCCCACCCCACAACATCCCCGGTGTCTGATGTTCCCCTACCTGTGTCCATGTGTTCTCATTGTTCAATTCCCACCTATGAGTGAGAACATGCAGTGTTTGGTTTTTTGTCCTTGCGATAGTTTGCTGAGAATGATGGTTTCCAGTTTCATCCATGTCCCTACAAAGGACATGAACTCATCATTTTTTATGGCTGCATAGTATTCCATGGTGTATATGTGCCACATTTTCTTAATCCAGTCTATCGTTGTTGGACATTCAGGTTGGTTCCAAGTCTTTGCTATTGTGAATAGTGCTGCAGTAAACATATGTGTGCATTGTGTCTTTCTAGCACCATGATTTATAATCCTTTGGGTGTATACCCAGTAATGGGATCACTGGGTCAAATGGTATTTCTAGTTCTAGATCCCTGAGGAATTGCCACACTGACTTCCACAATGGTTGAACTAGTTTACAGTCCCACCAACAGTGTAAAAGTGTTCCTATTTCTCCACATCCTCTCCAGCACCTGTTGTTTCCTGACTTTTCAATGATCGCCATTCTAACTGGTGTGAGATGGTATCTCACTGTGGTTTTGATTCACATTTCTCTGATGGCCAGTGATGATGAGCATTTTTTCATGTGTTTTTTGGCTGCATAAATGTCTTCTTTTAAGAAGTGTCTGTTCATATCCTTTGCCCAGTTTTTGATGGGGTTGTTTGTTTTTTTCTTGTAAATTTGTTTGAGTTCATTGTAGATTCTGGATATTAGCCCTTTGTCAGATGAGTAGGTTGCAAAAATTTTCTCCCATTCTGTAGGTTGCCTGTTCACTCTGATGGTAGTTTCTTTTGCTGTGCAGAAGCTCTTTAGTTTGGTTACATCCCATTTGTCAATTTTGGCTTTTGTTGCCATTGCTTTTGGTGTTTTAGACATGAAGTCCTTGCCCATTCCTATGTCCTGAATGGTATTGCCTAGGTTTTCTTCTAGGGTTTTTATGGTTTTAGGTTTAACATGTAAGTCTTTAATCCATCTTGCATTAAATTTTGCATAAGGTGTGAGGAAGGGATCCAGTTTCAGCTTTCTACATATGGCTAGCCAGTTTTCCCAGCACCATTTATTAAATAGGGAATCCTTTCCCCATTGCTTGTTTTTGTCAGGTTTGTCAAAGATCAGATAGTTGTAGATAAGCAGCATTATTTCTGAGGGCTCTGTTCTGTTCCATTGGTCTATATCTCTGTTTTGGTACCAGTACCATGCTGTTTTGGTTACTGTAGCCTTGTAGTATAGTTTGAAGTCAGGTAGCGTTATGCCTCCAGCTTTGTTCTTTTGGCTTAGGATTGACTTGGCAATGCTGGATCTTTTTTGGTTCCATATAAACTTTAAAGTAGTTTTTTCCAATTCTGTGAAGACAGTCATTGGTAGCTTGATGGGAATGGCATTGAATCTATAAATTACCTTGGGCAGTATGGCCATTTTCACGATGTTGATTCTTCCTACCCATGAGCATGGAATGTTCTTCCATTTGTTTGTATCCTCTTTTATTTCATTGAGCAGTGGTTTGTAGTTCTCCTTGAAGAGTTCTTCACATCCCTTGTAAGTTGGATTCCTAGGTATTTTATTCTCTTTGAAGCCATTGTGAATGGGAGTTCACTCATGATTTGGCTCTCTGTTTGTCTGTTATTGGTGTATAAGAATGCTTATGATTTTTGCACATTGATTTTGTATCCTGAGACTTTGCTAAAGTTTCTTATCAGCTTAAGGATATTTTGGGCTGAGACAATGGGGTTTTCTAGATATACAATCATGTCATCTGCAAACAGGGACAATTTGACTTTCTCTTTTCCTAATTGAATGCCCTTTATTTCCTTCTCCTGCCTGATTGCTCTGGCCAGAACTTCCAGCACTATGTTGAATAGGAGTGGTGAGAGAGGGCATCCCTGTCTTGTGCCAGTTTTCAAAAGGAGTGCTTCCAGATTTTGTCCATTCAGTATGATATTGGCTGTGGGTTTGTCATAGATAGCTCTTATTATTTTGAGATATGTCCCATCAATACCTAATTTATTGAGAGTTTTTAGCATGAAGCGTTGTTGAATTTTATCAAAGGCCTTTTCTGCATCTATTGAGATAATCATGTGGTTTTTGTATTTGGTTCTGTTTATATGCTGGATTACATTTATTGATTTTCATATGTAGAACCAGCCTTGCATCCCAGGGATGAAGCCCATTTGATCATGGTGGATAAGCTTTTTGCTGTGTTGCTGGATTCAGTTTGCCTGTATTTTATTGAGGATTTTTGCATCAATGTTCATCAAGGATATTGGTCTGAAATTCTCTTTTTTTGTTGTGTCTCTGCCAGGCTTTGGTATCAGGATGATGCTGGCCTCATAAAATGAGTTAGGGAGGATTCCCTCTTTTTCTATTGATTGGAATATTTTCAGAAGGAATGGTACCAGTTCCTCCTGGTACCTCTGGTAGAATTTGGCTGTGAATCCATCTGGTCCTGGACTTTTTTTGGTTGGTAAGCTATTAATTATTGCCTCAATTTCAGAGCCTGTTATTGGTCTATTCAGAGATTCAATTTCTTCCTGGTTTTGTCTTGGGAGAGTGTGTGTGTCCAGGAATTTATCCATTTCTTCTAGATTTTCTTGTTTATTTGCGTAGAGTTGTTTGTAGTATTCTCTGATGGTAGATTGTATTTCTGTGGGGTCAGTGGTGATATCCCCTTTGTCATTTTTTATTGCATTTATTTGATTCTTCTCTCTTTTCTTCTTTATTAGTCTTGCTAGCAGTCTATCAATTTTGTTGATCTTTTCAGAAAACCAACCCCTGGATTCATTGATTTTTTGAAGAGTTTTTTGTGTCTCTATTTCTTTCACTTCTGCTCTGATCTTAGTTATTTCTAGCCTTTTGCTAGCTTTTGAATGTGTTTGCTCTTGCTTCTCTAGTTCTTTCAATTGTGATGTTAGGGTGTCAATTTTAGATCTTTCCTGCTTTCTCTTGTGGGCATTTAGTGCTATAAATTTCCCTCTACACACTGCTTTAAATATGTCCCAGAGATTCTGCTATGTTGTGTCTTTATTCTCGTTGGTTTCAAAGAACATCTTTATTTCTGCCTTCATTTCGTTATGTACCCAGTAGTCATTCAGGAGCAGGTTGTTCAGTTTCCATGTAGTTGAGCCGTTTTGAGTGAGTTTCTTAATCCTGAGTTCTAGTTTGATTGCACTGTGGTCTGAGAGACAGCTTGTTATAATTCCTTTTCCTTTACATTTGCTGAGGAGTGTTTCACTTCCAACTATGTGGTCAATTTTGGAATAGGTGTGGTGTGGTGCTGAAAAGAATGCATATTCTGTTGATTTGGGGTGGAGAGTTCTGTAGATGTCTATTAGGTGTGCGTGGTGCAGAGCTGAGTTCAATTCCTGGATATCCTTATTAACTTTCTGTCTCGTTGATCTGTCTAATGTTCACAGTGGGGTTTAAAGTCTCCCATTATTATTGTGTGGGAGTCTAAGTCACTTTGTAGGTCACTAAGGACTTGCTTTATGAATCTGGTTGCTCCTGTATTGAGTGCATATATATTTAGGATAGTTAGTTCTTCTTGTTGAATCAATCCCTTTACCATTATTTAATTTCCTTCTTTGTCTCTTTTGATCTTTGTTGGTTTAAAGTCTGTTTTATCGGAGACTAGGATTGTAACCCCTGCCTTTTTTTGTTTTCCATTTGCTTGGTACATCTTCCTCCATCCCTTTATTTTGAGCCTGTGTGTGTCTCTGCATGTGAGATGGGTTTCCTGAATACAGCACACTGATGGGTCTTGATTCTTTATCCAATTTGCCAGTCTGTGCCTTTTAATTGGAGCATTAGCCCATTTACATTTAAGGTTAGTATTGTTATGTGTGAATTTGATCCTGTCATGTGATGTTAGCTGGTTATTTTGCTGGTTATTCAATGCAGTTTCTTCCTAGCCTTGATGGTCTTTACAATTTGGCATGGTTTTGCAGTGGCTGGTACCGGTTGTTCCTTTCCATATTTAGTGCTTCCTTCAGGAGCTCTTTTAGGGCAGGCCTGGTATTGACAAAATCTCTCAGCATTTGCTTGTCTGTAAAGTATTTTATTTCTCTTTCACGTATGAAGCTTAGTTTGGCTGGATATGAAATTCTGGGTTGAAAATTCTTTTCTTTAAGAATGTTGAATATTGGTCCCCACTCTCTTCTGGCTTGTAGAGTTTCTGCTGAGAGATCAGCTGTTAGTCTGATGGGCTTCCCTTTGTGGGTAACTCGACCTTTCACTCTGGCTGCCCTTAACATTTTTTCCTTCTTTTCAACTTTGGTGAATCTGACAATTATGTGTCTTGGAATTGCTCTTCTCGAGGAGTATCGTTGTGGTGTTCTCTGTATTTCCTGAATGTGAATGTTGGCCTGCCTTGCTAGATTGGGGAAGTTCTCCTGGATAATATCCTGCAGAGTGTTTTCCAACTTGGTTCCATTCTCCCCGTCACTTTCAGGTACACCAATTAGATGTAGATTTGTTCTTTTCACATAGTCCCATATTTCTTGGAGGCTTTGTTCGTTTCTTTTTATTCTTTTTTCTCTAAACTTCTCTTCATGCTTCATTTCATTCATTTTGTCTTCCATTGCTGATACCCTTTCTTCCAGTTGATCACATCGGTTACTGAGGCTTGTGCATTCATCACGTAGTTCTCGTGCTGTGGTTTTCAGCTCCATCAGGTCCTTTAAGGACTTCTCTGCATTGGTTATTCTAGTTATCCATTTGTCTAATTTTTTTTCAAAGTTTTTAACTTCTTTGCCATTGGTTTGAACTTCCTCCTTTAGCTCAGAGTAGTTTGATCTTCTGAAGCCTTCCTCTCTCAACTCATCAAAGTCATTCTCCATCCAGCTTTGTTCTGTTGCTTGTGAGGAATTGCGTTCCATTGAAGGAGGAGAGGCGTTCTGATTTTTAGAGTTTCTGGTTTTTCTGCTCTGTTTTTCCCCATCTTTGTGGTTTTATCTACCTTTGGTCTTTGATGATGGTGATGTACAGATGGGTTTTTGGTGTGGATGTCCTTTCTGTTTGTTAGTTTTCCTTCTAACAGTCAGGAGCCTCAGCTGCAGGTCTGTTGGAGTTTGCTGGAGGTCCATTCCAGACCCTGTTTGCCTGGGTATCAGCAGCGGTGGCTGCAGAACAGCAGATACTGGTGAACCGCAAATGCTGCTGCCTGATCGTTCCTCTGGAAGTTTTGTCTCAGAGGAGTACCCGGCCGTGTGAGGTGTCAGTCCTCCCCTACTGGAGTGTGCCTCCCAGTTAGGCTACTTGGGGGTCAGGCACCCACTTGAGGAGGCAGTCTGCCCGTTCTCAGATCTCAATCTGCGTGCTGGGAGAACCACTGCTCTCTTCAAAGCTCTCAGACAGGGACATTTAAGTCTGCAGAGGTTATTGCTGTCTTTTGTTTGTCTGTGCCCTGCCCCCAGAGGTGGAGCCTACAGAGGCATGCAGGCCTCCTTGAGCTGTGGTGGGCTCCACCCAGTTCGAGCTTCCTGGCCGCTTTGTTTACCTACTCAAGCCTGAGCAATGGCAGGCGCCCCCTCCCCCAGCCTCACTGCCGCCTTGCAGTTTGATCTCAGACTGCTGTGCTAGCAATGAGCAAGGCTCCATGGGCATAGGACCCTCCGAGCCAGATGCAGGATATAATCTCCTGGTGTGCCGTTTGTGAAGCCCGTCGGAAAAGTGCAGTATTAGAGTGGGAGTGACCTGATTTTCCAGGTGCCGTCTGTCACCCCTTTCTTTGACTAGGAAAGGGAATTCCCTGACCCCTTGCACTTCCCAGGTGAGGCCATGCCTCGCCCTGCTTCGGCTCATGCACGGTGCGCTGCACCCACTGTCCTGCACCCACTGTCTGGCACTCCCCGGTGAGATGAACCTGGTACCTCAGTTGGAAATGCAGAAATCACCCATCTTCTGCATCACTCATGCTGGGAGCTGTAGACTGGAGCTGTTCCTATTCGGCCATTTTGGGTCCCTTTTTTTTTTTTTTTTTTTTTTTTTTTGATACGCAGTCTCATTCCTGTCACCCAGGCTGGAGTGCAGTGGTGCGATCTTGGCTCACTGCAACCTCTGCCTCCTGGGTTCAAGCTATTCTCCTGCTTCAGCCTCCCGAGTAGCTAGGATTACAGGTGCCCATCACCACGCCTGGCTAATTTTTGTACTTTTAGTGGAGATGAGGTTTTGCCATGTTGGCCAGACTGTTCTCAAACTCCTGACCTCAGGTGATCTGCCGGCATTGGCCTCCCAAAGTGCTCGATTACAGGTGTGAGCCACCACACTCGGCCCTTCCTATGCTTTTATAAAAACTTGTACTCTCACAGCATTATGATTACAACAGGGCAGATATTCTAATCCCCATTTTTGCAGGTGAGGACACTTGAGGGACAGAATTGATGAGCAATATGCCTCATGTTGGACATCTACTAAGAAGTGAAAACTCAGCAACAATGTGCAATACAAGCTTTTATTACTTTTCCCCCCCAAAAAATTCTAGGGATAAAGGAATTTGAAATATGTGGTGTAAATTCAGAAAAAGACCCATAATTAGAACTTAATAAATAAAAGAGATTTTTTAACACCTTAAATTTATAATCTTATTCTGGCTAAGAATTCAAATTTCCTTTTGCATTGAGGATATAATTGCTTATATGCCGAAGGTATAAGTGAATATTTTGTTGAGGTCAATTTTTATAATTGTGTTCTCTCAAAAAACTGGTGTTATTTATCTATCTACGGTTTATAATTTCTTTACCTCTATATGTCAGTTTACTAAGTTGCAAAATAGTTCTGCTAATGCCTGCTCATACTTAGTACTATAATCATTATTATTTCTATTTAACTGATGCAAAAACTAAGCTAAGATGTAAAATTCCCTATGTTTATATAACCACACTTTCCAGTTGACAAATGGATTTTTAGAATGCAGGTAAAGGATTATATAGTTAGAAAACCAGTATCGTGTCACCACCATACATTACTGAAGGTGTCAGGATGCCCTACCAAGGATGAAATACAGGTTGAAAGTTAGTAATAATTAGCATCCATTCCTGTATTATCAATCCATTGCACAGATATGTATCCCTTGATATGTAGCCCATGTATTGTCAGCCTCAGTACTGTACTAACTACATTCCCATGCTGAATTGCCCTCTCCTTGAAAAAATACGGAAATCTAAGTTGTTGTGGAGATTGGTACCTGCTTCTTTTTTAAAGATACACACACTTTGTTCTGTTTTTTATCTAAATTGCCCCCCCGACCCCCGGTTCCTGAAACAAGCATGTAGAATATTTTCCATGATCATATCCAAAGTGGACTTGCTGCATAGGAGAGTCACATTGCAGTTTTGTGCACATGAAAAATGAGATAAATTCTCCTGTCTTTGGTGTGTTTATAAAATGTGCTAAGCTTTCTTTTAACCATGAATAATTTAGGTATGACCCTTTCTAAGTGCAAGAGAATAAATCAAATGCTATCCTAGCTCTGTGATGATATAGCTATTTGCAGCAACTGAAAGAAAAGATCATCAAAGCCTCTTCCTTTTCTACTTACTCACCCACACTGTTAGAAATTATCTCAAATGAAAATTGGCCAAAGGATAAGAATTAATGTAGTAAGAATTTGACAGCAAAGATGATTAGGAGATTGGACATTCCTTCTATTTTATTGAACAATTTCTGGCTAGGAGATGTCCCGGAGGTCCTTGTCTATTGGTTCTATTCTTATATTTTCATGTGCTGTCTAAGATGTTTATCCTGAGGTTAATTTTGTGTGGATAATGCGAACAGTCCATTTTTGAGTTTTAGAACTGGCTCATTAATATCCATGCTGTTCAGTGTTTCAACTTGTATAACAATAAGGCTTTCATTTTTTGGATTTGTACTATAGTACAAATAACTTCATTTAAACAACTGGACTCTGTTTTTTCTTCATTACTCTCATGATGGTCATTATGTGGTTTTTGCATCAGGCTAAGGAGACAATCTGTGGCTTTCATTCAAGATAAAGAGCAAAATAGTATCAAATTCCCTTCAAGACAAGGAAGAGTGCCTTTGGCCGATAATAGTTGATCATGGCATGAGGAAAACTATTTCATTAAAAATAGGAGAGAGAAAAAAGGGAGAAGTAGGAGGAAGGCTAGGGGAGAGATCCAAAAAATGATTCAATTTTATTAATGCAAAACACCCAAACTTGGAGATCAAGAAAAAAAAATAACATTAAAACATCAATATATGTTTTTTTAATTCTTTAAAAACACAAAAAATTCTGATTGAGGAAAAACATTAAATGCATTTTTCAGGTTTATCTGAAGTCACAGATAACAATATTAACGACGCTAAAATGTACTGAATAGACCCACATATGAATAAGTGAAAATACTTAAGAATTTTTTCTTTAAAATCAAACTATAACTGAGTTCAGAGGCACTCTGGATTTTAGCAGTTTAAAAGCAATCATTGTTACTAATCTAACTATGAAGGAGCTCATAAGATACCTTTAACATATGGATAATAAAATTGCAAAAGTGACAGACACTTGTTCAAGAGATACATGCTGAGCATCATATACATGTGTGAAAGGCACAATATTTCTTTTCCATTTGTATGGCTATGTAACTATAATTCAAGTCAGCAAAGATTTAGTTATGTGACATAAAAACTATTAGAATAATAAAGAGATTTTAAAATTATGTGTATTTGTGCGAATAGACTACAGGTCAAGAACACTTCGATGACATAAACCACCTTCCCTGGGAAATTATGTTCCTGAATAAGAGTGCAAGAATTATTGATGCAGAGTTGCATAGAAATAGCCAGATTTGGGTGGCTCAGCTTCTACAAGAGGAATGGAAGGTGAAAGGTCGGGTCCCAAAGTGTTGTCCAGAACTAGGTTAATAATATTGAACACCTGTATCAAGGACCAGGTATTTTACGAAGCTACATATAGAATCTCATTTAATCCCTGCCATAACTCTACTTGGTAGATGCTATTATCACCCTCTATACCAAATTAAAAGCAAACTTAGGCATAGATGTCTAAAGCCACTGGACGTGGGCTCAACTCAGTTTGATTTGATCCCCATATCATCTGTACCTTTTCACAGTGACATGCTTACTTCTTTATAAAGTCTAGGTCATGAATGCAGGCAACTTTTCTAAAGGTTTGACAATGGACAAAGTCTGAGAATAAAAATAGATGAGTACAAGTGAGTTGGAGATTAGTACAGTTTGAAAATTTAATTTATGAACAGAATTTTTTATACATTATCAGGTAGCCTTCATCATAATCACTGCCAGAAAGAAAAATCTTAGAACTGGGAGATAGGGTCTTGGTAGCAGCATGAACAACCTTGATCGTATCAAATGCTTTCTGGGTTATGACTTATAAAAAAAGGAATTCAACCAAAAGCTACATGTAAATAAACTAGGGTGAGGAATTTGAAGATTATCTTAACAATATCCCTAATGGAAGAAGATAGGAATGTGGACAAGAAACAGTTCTCTGGTAGGAAAAAAATAATGTAATTCCTTACATAATGAAGTAAATACAGTGTATGAGAAAATTCATTCAGCCATTCTTCATGTAGGAAAATCCATCCATCTATGAGAAGAAATTTAAAAATAATAAAGAGATAAATAGAAGGAATTGGCCCAAGAGGCCCTTAGCCAATATGTGGATCGATGTGTACATACTGCTTGAAAGAGGGCAAACTTCATTATACTTTAGATATACATATGCTGCAACTAAATCATCATGGATTGTAAATCTCCATAAAGTAAATTTTTAATTAAACCAAGGCAAATATTGTTTGAAGCTACTATCCTATGTTAATCTCATATTCTACCTGAAATGAATTGTCATGGAGAATAAAATGGAAGCACTGATAGTTGATTATGCTTCAGCATATAAGGTAATATTATTCTTTGCATGCTGTTTCCTTTTCCTTACCTTGATTTTTATTCTGTTCTTTACTCCTCCCTTCACATTCTTTTTAAATTCATAATACCTACAATTAAATTGCAACCCTTGGTTCTCAAGGATTCTAGCTCTCAAAGAGGTACTCATGCAACTGAGTGAACCTGTTGTAGGGCTAGAAAGAGCGATGAACTGAGATGACTATAAAGCAATTCTCTCTATGTCCCCTCTTTCCATTGCCCCAGTGGACACAGATAAGCAGCTGACAAATTCTGCCATGCTTTCAACTGGTCGTCAGAAGTCCTCTCATTAGAATAATATTCTTCCTTCCATTTATTATAACTAAAGCTTTACTGATAAGGGTAAGAGCTTTCAAAAATGTACTTTTAATGGGGTGTGGTGTCTCACGCCTGTAATCCCAGCACTTTGGGAGGCCGAGACAGGCGGATCACGAGGTCAGGAGATCGAGACCATCCTGGCTAACATGGTGAAACCTCGTCTCTACTAATAATACAAAAAATTAGCCAGGCGTGGTGGCGGGAGCCTGCAGTCCCAGCTACTCGGGAGGCTGAGGCAGGAGAATTGCTGAACCCAGGAGGCGGAGCTGGCAGTGAGCCAAGATCGTGCCACTGCACTCCAGTCCGGGTGACAAAGCGAGACTCCATCTCAAAAAAAAAAAAAAAAATGTACTGCCTTGATAATTTGTGATCTTAACTATTTAACACCAAATATTACTTAACAATGAAAACAATAAATAAAAATAAAAAGAACGATTAATTGCTCAAGGTACCTCAGCAGATTGATAATGAAATCAAGGACTAAAACCTTAGTCTTCTGAATATAAATTCAACCCTCTTTTTAGAATTTAATTGAAACACTTTGTGAACCCGATCAAACATGTAGTTTGAACAAATCTCTACACTTTAATCCAGTTTTGGTATAAATGATGTTTTGTTATGCCATAAAGAGGTGACTTGTTCTGTCATTTAAAAAATCTATTCAGTATTGTTTGTTTTATTCTATTTTTCTATATTTTATTAGATTGTGAACTCATCCATACAGACACATTCAGTGTTGAAGGTATAGAAATAGATGAGGATTCTGCCCTCAAAGACCTTAACTTCTAAGAAAAGTTTGCAGTCTTAATTTGATTCTGCTGCTTGTGTTAGGAAATAGACAAGTTTCATATTGCTATGACCTTTTCACTGCTTCAAACAGATGGAATTGTTCTTTTCACCGCAAATTTCAACAAAGTCATATGTCCCCACTCTCAACCTTGAAACACCCTTCTTACTGTGAATCCCCAAAGATTTCTGAGATAGAGATAAAAAAGCAAAATTGTGTAGAAGGAAAATGAGGGAGACACTCAGAAAGAAACAAAAATAACTAAATCAATTGGAGCTCAGCAATCTTGCACAGCCAATACACACATGAGTCATGGTACCCATTTATTATAAGATAGATGATTTGTCTGTAGTACATTCTGTGTGGTTATCCCTAGCACCAAATGTATTGCTATTCCTACCTTACTGAATAAGTACTCTTTGCTTAGCTTTATTTATAAGTCTAGTATTTTCTGCTCAACACTTTGTGAACAAGTAATGCCCCTCATTTTCCTGCCCATGCCTGGTTTGTTCCTTATAACGTCAATGATTAGCATCATAATCCATGTTCTTCTAAGTGTATGTTGAAATAGATATGCCTAGATTGTGTACCAAAGAAAAAGAAACAACACCCAATTAGATCACAGAAACGGGTTCAAAGTCTTTGGTTCATAATGAATTGATACCACTTCGTGATCTAACATTTAAACCTTGAAAAGACTAGGTTAAACTTTAAAATGGCAATTAAGAGAAAAGAACAAAAGAGTGAAATTGTAGTTTTCTTCTATGAGTGTAGCAGTAATGAGTAAAGGATTGTTTTAAAAAACCTTTAGCCATTTACTAATTGTGAGTTTGAAAACTGTGCCTTATTTTAAACCCTATCTTAAAATAATTTATTTGCCTGCCATAAAATGTCTGACTTATTTACATTTTAACTAAACATAACTTAGTTGTGAACTTCTAAAATCGCTGTGAAAAAGGCAACGTGTCATATGTATATTGGAAAGTTATATCTTCTAAATAAACAAAACATCTTATGTTGCCTTAGCACTGCTGCCAGAGTTTAAAGGTGAACAATCCTGCCTTAAAAGTTAAGGACACTCTGGTGATCACTCCAAGGGTCTGTTGATTGCACTTTTTTTATATCCTTGTAAAGCTTTAGATTTCATTGGTCCATCTAGAAAATGGGAGTACCTCTGACATAATAGCTCATATTACATAGCAATTATGCTTTATCCGTAGATATTGTGCATTTAATTACTGTACAACTAGCCAAAATTCTTTATCTAGTTCTCCATTTTTAAGTGTAACTCAAAGAAATATGCTCAACATAAGCAAAATTATCTTCAAGTAAAAGAAGAAAAACAGTTGTCATTGTCCTATAAATCTAATCATGGTTTTGCTCATTACACTTCGTAAAGTATTTTCAAATGCCTTATGCCATTAATGCTTACAAAATGTCTTTGAGGAAAACACAGTAGTATTTGCCATCATTATAGACACAGACTGAGTCCTAGTGTTTCAGTTATTTTTGCCTATGTTTGTAGTAAAGTTGAGATTCAACCTTGGTATTTTTACTCAGCTTAGCATTCAAAGGTGAAGTTCATCTTTGGTACCTGTTCTTTGTGAATCAAAATATTTGCAATAAATCCACAAGCTTCAAAATACAGTGTCTTTACGTAAACTCAAGTCTTTTTAAGGCCTTTCCATTTTAAACTTCATCTATTTTCCCTGAAGAAGGTCTACTTCAACAAGCATTGGCTGTGTCCTATGCATACTAGAAATTATGCTAGGCATGATTCATGCTAGTTCTCAAATGTTAAACAAACTGTATCAGGATCAACTGGGCAACTGAAGACAAAACAAAACAAAACAAAACAACAACAAAAAACCCCAGCAATTCCAGGCTTACTTCTGAATGAAGATATTAGACTTCTAGGTTACAGCATGGGGATATGGGTAGTAACAAATTTCAAATTATCTGATCAAGAGCCAAGGTTGCATAAATTAAAATACATTTAAAAAGAAAATATAAAAGAAAAGAAAAAATATCTAGGTGGCAAACACTGTGGAAAGACAAGGCATATTTAGATTTGAATCACTGAAGATCACATTAAATGAGTGATTTAGAAAAGAATGGAGGAGAGTTGTGATTCATTAATTTCTATGGCACAGTTTATTTACGGTGTTTCTTTATTATATTATAATACATCTCATAATCCACATAACAGAAAACTTACTCCCAAAAAGATTTACTAAATTTTGGAAATATGGAGTGCATGACATAATGGATCTTAAGTGCTTAGACCACAGAAGGCATTTATATTAGTTTGCTAGGACCACCATAACTAAATATCACTGACTGGTTATCTTAAACAATGGAAATTAATTTTCTCACAGCTCTGAAGGCTAGAAGTCAAAGATCAATGTGCCAGCAGGATTGGTTATTTCTGAGGGCTCTCCTTGGGTTGCAGAAAACCACCCTCTTTGCACCTCTTCATATGGTAGTCCCACTGTACCTGTGCACCTCTAGGATCTTTTGTGTGTCCAAATTTCCTCTTCTTTAATGGGCACCAGTCAGATTGAATTACAGCCCACGTTTGTGGTTTCACTTTAACTTAGTTACCTTTTTAAAGGACCTGTCTCCAAATATGGTCACAATCCAAGCAACTGGGTGTTAGGGATTCAACATATAAATTTTGGAGAGCACAATTCAGCCCCTAACAGCTTTTAATAAATTTTAGTTGCTCTGTGTTTTGTCTGATTCTCTACTTACTTCTTTATGTAACTTACTGGTTCCACAAAACCTCTGTATCTGCTCAGTTTCATTTGTTGCTGAGAACTTATTTGCTGTAGTAAATCTAATAACCTAGAACTTGTTATTGGAGATGGTTTGTGTATTGGGGCTTCTAGATAAACATTTACATAAAGAGGAAGGCAGGAGAGTTTGGTGTTTTTAACCTTGAAGAGTGAGTAGGGTGGGAATTTCTCACAGGTTGGCCAACTAACAATGGAGATCCTTTCAGGGTTGGATGTTTAAATGGTCTTCAAATCTATCACATGCACAACTGCCTGTTGGAACTATACCTAGGTATGGATCTAGATACTCCATGTGATTGTTTCAGAGTCTGACTTTTTACTTTTTCTGTATTCTAGAAAATAAACTAATAAATATTTTAAGCTGACATTTTAAAATTGTACCTTCTTTTCCCTCTGGAAAGAACATTCATGCTTTATTATTTGTGTGTCTTTCTTTCCTTCGAACTTTCAAATTTTTCAAACATATATATCTATGCTTCTTCTTGCTGTCAACTTTAGTGATAAAAAAAAGAATTTTTCTCACTGCTTGTTCAAATTTTCTTCAGTGAGAATTCCACCACAAAAACAAACAAATGAACAAAACAATTCAGGAAATACTAATGCAGTTTTTTTTTAAGTTTAACATTATGTGTGGTTGCACATTTCCTGTTAAATTATTATCAACTTTTCATAATGGATGCTGCCCTTCAGCCCTTGGAAGCCATTTGCAATACATTTCTAAAACACTCTGGAAGAAATCCGATAAAGATAGATCTGTCTACCAACTTGACATTCATTCTTTAGAAATGCCTTTGGGAAAGTACTATCCATTTTATTCATTTTTCCCCATTGAGAAATGAGCTAAACTAATTTCTACCGCAATGTTAAGTCATACTTTCATTTCATTCAGGGAACTTTTCAATTACAGTTTTACGAAGGAAAATACAATTTTACAAAGGAAAATTGTAATTTTACCTTCAGGTTTATTATCAAGAATTAACAGAAATTTTAATAGCCAGCACAGTTCTTTCCCATTACTTAACTTGTGCGTATGAAAGCTAAAATTTCTACCAGATTTTCAATTGCTCTTGTTTTGGTCCAATATGTTGGTATTTGCAGGGATGAAGAGCCAGGAGGCCAGTTGGTTACAGATAAGTTCCATATTGACTGGGATTCCGTACTCATTGACATGGATAATGTCATTGTAGCAAGATTTGATGGCAGAGGAAGTGGATTCCAGGGTCTGAAAATTTTGCAGGAGATTCATCGAAGATTAGGTTCAGTAGAAGTAAAGGACCAAATAACAGCTGTGAAGTAAGTGGGTGCACATTTTTCTTCTCTGTTTTCAATAATGACAGAGTCTAGGTATATGACATGTAATATTACTAACCCTGACTCAAGGCTTCTGTTTTAGTGATCGAGCAATTTTGTAAGTTAATCATAAAGCCTATTTCATTTTTTTCAAGTACCTGTCACCCTTAGTGCTATAATAAAAGAATTCTCATATTTCCCCTCTGGAATTAAAATTTACTTTGGATTTATGAAAGTTGGATACATTTTAATTATACCACTATATTATTTGTTTACAGTAATCCACAATGTCTGTTGTATCCTCAGTTAATCACAATTCTTGAAGTTTCACAGATACCATTATCACACTGGCATGAATGTGTGACCTAAGAAAGTTAGTGGGTTCTTTATAATAGCACACAGAAACCAGATATGATATTGTTCAAATGTAGATGTTGATTCAGTAGGCCTGGAATGGGGCCCAGGCTTCTGCATTTATAACAAGCTTTCAGGTGATACCAAACTACTAGGCCATCACTTTGAGTAGCAAGATTTTTGGAGTATATGACCCTTATACATGAATAGAGCTATAGTTAGTAAAGCATTTCTAGTCATTAGCTGTTGTTTTGTATGTATGCATGCCAACTATATATTTGTATATTCATTTAACTCACAAAGATATAACTATTGTTTTTGTTTTCATTGCAGATTTTTGCTGAAACTGCCTTACATTGACTCCAGAAGATTAAGCATTTTTGGAAAGGTAAATAGTAGAAATGCTGGATCTATCTTTCTATGTGTATCTGTGTTATGTAATATCCTATTACACATTCACAGGAGGCCAGTTGGTTACAGTTAAGTTCCATATTGACTGGGATTCATACTTATTAACATGGAAAACCTCACTGTAGCAAGATTTGATAGCAGAGGAAGTGGATTCCAGAGTCTGAAATGTATATATATAATACATGTATACATACATACATATATGTATTGTTTGTATGTATACATATGTAATTACATGCTTCATTATATTACGATTCCGCTGCATTATCCTTTAAAAATAAATAGCATAATTAGTATTATATACAGTCAGTCATTTGTTAATTCAATTATTGGGCAGTTAGTTGGCACCTGGTGTTAGAAGTAGAGAAACAAAAGGACAAAAGGGGGGTTCGCTTTCATGAAGCTTGTGTTCCAGAGAGGGGAAACAGTAAAGAGGTAAATGAAAAACACAGTTTCATATAGTAATAAGCCTCATAAAGAAAACAAAGAAAAACTGATACATAAAAGGTAACTGCAGAAGTGGCCAGTGTCATTAGATTGAGTGGTCAATTTAGGACTCTCTGATGAGGTTATATTTAAACCTATACCTAAATAACAAATGGAAGCTGGTCAAATAAATCTCTTGAAGCAGAATATTCTCCACACAAAAAAACTAGCATGTATCGCAATCTTAGGAAAACAGACACAGGCTTAGAAACTAGCAAATGACCAGTGTGCATAATTACGTCAGCTGTGCTCTCTGCACGGCATTTACTTATTGCAGTAAATGTTATGTCAGATTCAACATTATTTTGACAGTGGGAAAATAGACCTCATATAGATACTTACTGAGTTTGTTTTTTATTTTTGTTTTTTGTTTTTTTGAGACGGAGTCTCACTCTGTTGCCAGGCTGGAGTGTAATGACGCGATCTGGGCTCACTGCAACTTCCACCTCCCGGGTTCCCCGGGTACAAGCGATTCTCCTGCCTCAGCCTCCTGAGTAGCTGGGACTACAAGCAAGTACCACCAAGCCCAGCTAATTTTTGTATTTTCAGTAGAGACGGGGTTTCACCATGTTGGCCAGATGGTCTCGATCTCTTGACCTCTTGATCCGCCCGCCTCAGCCTCCCAAAGTGCTGGGATTACAGGTGTGAGCCACCATACCCAGCCTACTGGGCTTGTTTTTAACACATCAGTGGACAATATATTATAAAGGTAAAAAGGCCGGGCGCGGTGGCTCACTCCTGTAATCCCAGCACTTTGGGAGGCCGAGGCAGGCTAATCACGAGGTCAGGAGATAGAGACCATCCTGGCTAACATCTCTACTAAAAATAGAAAAATCAGCCAGGCGTGGTGGTGGGCGCCTGTAGTCCCAGCTACTCGGGAGGCTGAGGCAGGAGAATGGCGTGAACCTGAGAGGCGGAGCTTGCAGTGAGCCGAGATCGCACCACTGCACTCCAGCCTGGGCGACAGAACGAGACTCCATCTCAAAAATAAAATAAAATAAAAAGATGAAAGGAAAAGGGAGACCTTGAACTATTTTAGTTTAGAAATAAAGCAAATTATTGGTATTCATGGATTTAAACATATGATATTTTCTACTATTCATAAGTAACCTAGAGATCCATGACATAAAATAACTGGTAACTTTAATTGGGGCATAAATTTTAGTGGTACACACTGATAGGTGGGTGTATCAAAAACCACTTAACAAATGAGTAAAATACAAATCAGTGCAAATCACGACCATCCTCTCTCCACTTCAAACATCTGCAGTGTACCATGCCTTTGCAGTATTCTACTCTTGTTGTCAGCAATATTCAACAGATAAGTAAAAATATTTTCTGAGCATTGGTCCTCCAACATAACACAAACAAGTAAATAACTGAAAGTGCATCCCTAGTAGTAAAGAATAGTTTTTCATTTTTTTTGTTTTTTTTTTTTTAAAGGAAAACATCTAAGAAAGTGATCATCCCAAAGAAATGGAAACCCTAGATATATTAAAAAGTGAAATGAAATCCTGTCTCAGACTGCAGCACTGTTAAGCCTTAGGGACATTGTGCTAGGTGAAGATAGCCAGTCACAGAAGGACAAATACTGTATAATTCTACTTATTACATGAGGTATCTAGGGTGGTTGAGTTCATGAAAAAAAAAGAGTGAAATGGCGGTTGCCAGGGTTTGAGGGGAGAGGAAAAAGGGAAGTTGTTTTTTAATGGATATATAATAATGACAAGAATGTAAACTAGTAAAGTAAAAAACAAAGATAAATAGAAAACAACCAAGCCAGAAAATACAGTTCATTGAACAAAAAGAGAGGGATGGAGGGGAGACAAAAAGGGACAGCAAGAGCAGTAAAGGAAGAACGTGAGAGCAAGGTGGTCTCATTTAGTGATGAGCCATTTTATGAGCCCATCAGTTTCTTATTAGAGTTCTTGGAATTTTTGTCTAGTTTCATATTTGCAAAATGAAAAAGTTCTGGAAATCTGTTTCACAGAAACAAACATATATCTGACACTATGTGTGTTTAAAAGTAGTTAATAGAGTAAATTTTATGTTATATGTTTTTCCCACATACAAAAATGTACATGCAGTAGGGAACATTTTACTCCTCAAAAGTCCTGATATATGTAATAATTTACAAATGGCTTAGGGCCTATGTATTTCAATGCTCTACTTACTGTACACATAAATAAGCATAAAGGACCAAATAAGCTTTTACAAACATTCATGGAAATTTAGAGAAGATTCAAAGGGTTGTAAAATGCCTCATGGGAAAGGGCAACATGAGCTGAGTGGTGATCAGCAGGTAGAGGGGAAGGAAAAGAGTCTCAAGCAAATGCACAGTGTCAGTGAGGGGAGCATGTGTGGAGAACATGAAATGAAGTAGTTGACTGTTATTAGAAGAATGATAGGCAATAAGAACGAGAGGAAGACTGGGCAAAGACGATAGGGGATCTTCCATAGCCACTGAGAAATTAGAAGCTGAGCCTATAAACCATGGAAAAATAACACTCTAGGCTTCACATTTAGAAGTTCAAAATCTTTTTCCCCAAATCATCATTGTATACTTGATGTGCCTCAGAGCAAATGACTCTGGAAAACTAAAAGAGTGACATAGGATACAAACAAGTGAAAATATGAATGACTTCATCTTAAATGGAAAAAATATTCCAGGTCAATCAAACAAATATGCATATCTGTGACTGAGTTATAAATTAAAAGTTGACTTTCTCAGCATATAAAAAACACTGTTTATCCGAAGATTCAGTAGACCTTGTGATTCTTTTTTCTTGAAATGCACTGATTTCAGGTTCAAATTAGGTTATGCTAAACTCATAAAATGGGTTGGAAAACAATGTTCTTGCTATACTGATTGCTTGGAAAAGTTTGTTTAAAATTGGAACTAGACTATAAAGACATTTGGAGCCATTGCTTTCTGTGTGGGATTAAAAATTTAATTAGTTTTTAAATTTATGTAACCAATAAAAGACTATTAAGATTTTGTTTCATTTCTTCTGGAGTCACCTTTAGTCCTTTGAAAAGAATATTTTTTCACTTCATATAACTTTTCAAGAATACATACAAACAGTAATATATAATATCCTCTTATTATATGTTTAATCATTTCACTTGTGGCAGTAATATCCCATTTTGATTTCTATTATGACTTACTGGTGCCTTCTTGCTTTTGCCAGGGCACTCTCTTGCTCTCATTTGCACTCACGTTCTTCCTTTATTGCTCTTGCTCTGCCTTATTGTCTCTCCTCCATCCCTCTATTTTTTTTTTCAGTGAACTGTATTTTCTGGCTGGTTGTTCTCTAGTTATCTGTGTTTTGTACTTTACTAGTTTACCTTCTTGCCATTATTATTTTTCTTCTACTTTTTATATCCATTTTATTCATCAATTATTAAGTTGAATGTCTAGCTTATAAATTTTTCATTCTTTCTTTCAAATATAAGCATTTAGGCCAGGTTTGGTGGCTCACACCTGTAATCCCAGCAGTTTGGGAGGCTGAGGCAGGTGGATTGCCTGAGGTCGGGAGTTTGAGACCAGCCTGACCAACATGGAGAAACCCCCACTCTACTAAAAATACAAAAATTAGCCGGGCATGGTGGCACATGCCTCCCAGCTGCTTGGGAGGCTGAGGCAGGAGAATTGCTTGAACCCGGGAGGCAGAGATTGTGGTGAGCCGAGATTGGGCCATTGTACTCCAGCCTGGGTGATAAGAGCCAAACTCTGTCTCAAAACAAAACAAAACAGAAACAAATATAAGCATTTAAATTAAAAATCTCTTTGAGATGCTCTCTTAGGTATTTTTCACTAGTACAGATATAGAGTACTTTTATTAACATATGTGTAAATATCTCTTTATTTGTCAGGGTAAGTCTATGTCTTCTGAACTTTTCTTATTATTTTCACATCAAATTGAATGAAATCATGTTTGGTACTTTTCTGTAACTTACTGACTATAATTGAACTGTGGCCAAAGAACTGATCAAGAAACAAAAATATTTTGAAATATCAATTGATTTATGAGTTAGGAAGGGAATAAATTTTTATCTTTATCAATTATTTAATTTTGTGTAATTAATTTTTTTTGTTTTACTTGATGCTGATGAGCCATTTTATGAGCCCATCAGTTTCTTATTAGAGTTCTAGGAATTTTTGTTTAGTGAATTGATTTTTTTTCCTTTATTTTTTTTTATTTCAACAGAGGTTTGGGGACTAGGTGGTGTTTACTTACATGAATAAGTTCTTTAGTGGTGATTTCTGAGATTTAGGTACACCCATCAGCAGAGAAGTGTACATTGTACCCAATGTGTAGTCTTTCATCCCTTACCCACCTCTCACTTTTTCCCTCCAAGTCCCCAAAGTCCATTGCATCATTCTTGTGCCTTTGCATCCTCATAGCTTAGCTTCCACTTACGAGTGAGAATATACTATGGTTTTCCATTCCTGAGTTACTTCACTTAGAATAATGGTCTCCAATTCCATCCAGGTTGATATGAATGCCATTGTTTCATTCGTTTTTATGGCTGAGTAGTATTCCATGGTGTGTGTGTGTGTGTGTGTGTGTGTGTGTGTGTGTATCTCACAATTTCTTTATCCACTTGTTGATTGATGGGCATGTGGGCTGGTTCCATATTTTTTGCAATTATGAATTTTACTGCTATAAACATGCATATGCAACTATCTTTTTCATATAATGACTTCTTTTCCTCTGGGTAGATACCCAATAGTGGGATTGCTAGATCAAATGGTAGTTCTACTTTTAGTTCTTTAAGGAATCTCCACTCGTTTTCCATAGTGGTTGTACTAGTTTACGTTTTTAAAACTTCCATGTGTGCCTAAAAGTGTTAGTGTTATATATATGTCCATTTAATCAAACATATCCATTTTGATGTTCAAGTAATAAACATTGATTTTCACTATGTCCTGAGAAAGGTGCACTAAAGTATCCCTTTGTAATGTGAACTCGTCAATTTCTCCTTATTAATTTTTCTAAGTGTATTTTAAGGCTGTTATTATTCAATTCCTGCAACTACAGAATTATTATATCTTCTGGATAAATTTAATCTTTTGTGGTTTTTATTGGCCAAGTTTATCTCTATTTTTTGCATTAAAGATGATTTTTCATATTAAAATTAAAATAGCCTTTTTTCATTGATACATGCTTATTATCAGCCTTTCCATCTTATTATTTTCAGCACTGGTCCTAATGATTTAGGTCTGCCCTTTAAACAAAAAGAGAGAGAGAGAATTATGATGTTTTTATCTTTTTGCCAATTTCTGTATTTTAGTTGAAGATTATATTCGTTTACATTTCTTCTAATTACTGATAAATTTAAATGTTACCGTTTTCATTATATGTGCTGTTATCTGTCCTATTATATTTCTTTTGTCTTCCATTTATTTGAATTGATTATTTTTTCTCTTTCATTCTTTTTCTAAATATAATTTTAGTTTGTTCAGTTATATTGCTGAGAAGTATCATATTGTGTGACTATAAAATAATTTGTTTATCCATTCACCTATGGATGAACATTTGTGTTGTTTTTAGTTTTGTGTATAGTTATTATAAACATGTGTATGCTTATTTTTGTGTAAACATATATTTTCATATTTCTTTGTAAATACATAAGAGTAGAATTGTTAAGTCACATAGTAATTCCATGTTTACCTGTATAAGGAATTTCCATGCTTTTTTGAAAGTACTCATACTTTGTATTTTATTTTTTAGGAACCATATGGGAGAGTTTCATTTGTTCTACATTTATGCCAACACTTAATATAATCAGTCTTTTAAAATCATCCACAACTGATGAACAGTGGGATTTATTTTATTTTCATTTGTAGTTTACTGATAACTAGTAATACTGAACACCTTTTCATGTGTTTATTGCTTCATATAGGTATATTTTAACATAACTGATTTGTTGACCATTCAGATTGTGCAACTTACTCTTTCATATTAAAATTTGCTAAATCACAGAAAGCATGTTACAACTGCAAACCTATTCCTTCCTTCCTCTTTTCTTCATTTTTAATTGAGATATAATTGACATACCATAAAATTCATCCTTATATCGTATCTTAACATCAGGTAGTAGTATCTTAAAATCAAAGAGTAGTAGTTCTTCCATCTTGTTCTTCTTTTTCAAAGTTCTTTTGACTCATCTAGATGTATTACATTTCTTTATAAATTTTAGAATCACTTTGTATCATTTCTAAAAAAAAAAATACAACATAGGGATTTCTTATGTGAATTGTATCGAATCTATAAATCACCTGGCAAAGAAATAACTGACACCTAAGCAATATTGAAGCTGTCATATTTTTAAAAGATAATTTTCTTAGGTGTTCTGTTTTTTCTAGTATGTGCATAATTAAAGATATTTTTTCATTAACCATGTTTAGGTTGCATTGAGTTTTCTGAATCTAAGTTTTGGTGCTGTCAATTTTAGAAAATTATCAATTTTCTATTAGAATATTGTCATAACTTCTTGTCCTCCTTAAACACTTATTAAAAATGTGTTAAAATCTCACTTTAAGATGGTTATTTTATAAACTTTTCTTGGTGACTTTTGGTATTTAATTCTGTGTCATACTTGCTTCTATAGTCCAATAATTCTCTCTTCATGTGTGACTAATGGTTTTCTATATTCATTGCTTAAATTAAAAAAAATTGTTACTAGAAGTTTCACTGAGCTTTCTATAAAAATGTTTAGCTATATTTTAACTCTTGCTTTGCTGATGTGTATTTTTTTTTTTTTTGAGACAGAGTCTCGCTGTCGCCCAGGCTGGAGTGCAGTGGCGCGATCTCGGCTCACTGCAGGCTCCGCCCCCCCGGGGGTTCACGCCATTCTCCTGCCTCAGCCTCCCGAGTAGCTGGGACTACAGGCGCCCGCCACCACGCCCGGCTAATTTTTTGTATTTTTAGTAGAGACGGGGTTTCACCGTGTTAGCCAGGATGGTCTCGATTTCCTGACCTCGTGATCTGCCCACCTCGGCCTCCCAAAGCGCTGGGATTACAGGCGTGAGCCACCGCGCCTGGCCTGATGTGTATTTTTAACAACATATTTAGCATCATTATCTGATATTTTACATCTTATAAAACAAATATCTCTTATTTTTGAGCATTGGTTTCTCTTGCCTGTTTGTTATTTCTGCTGGCTCTCAGTCATGGTGATACTTTTCCTTGTGTACTATTTATTTATTTGTAGATGAGCTTATCTTTCTTGGAATTTTATCTATGGGGATTCTTTGATGCTTTTGTTGCATTTGTATTTATGTATTATGTTTTATTTTTAATTGTGTATGCTGAATTGCTACCATGCAAACCAAGTGTGGACTTATGGCTCAAATTTTTAGTCAATATTAATTATTTTTATTAGCTCAGTACAAGCTCATAACAGGAATAAAAATTAAAACATTTCACCAATCTCTTTTATGCAGCATGTTTATCTTTTGTCACATTTAGACAATGCTTTTGGGATCTGGATTTATTTAGGGTCTCCTTTAGACTCACTGTGGATTTTGTTTACCCCATCCACCAATGAAGCCATTAGAACGAAAGGTCGAAGTCTTTAGTATGTGAATAAAACATTGGTTTTATGCTTTCTTTACTTTTCACGTTTCCAGCTTTCGGTTTGTATTTGGCTTTTGTGGATTTATGAGCTTTATTTTCAGTGTTTGGGGGTTGTGCCTTTTTTTAGAGCCACCAATTTATATTTGTGTTTTATCTGGTTGGTTGGTTGGTTTTACTTTGGTTTTCTTGAGTTGAGGGATCAAGTGGAGTATCTGTTTCACCTAATGCTGGAAAAGAAGCTGCCATAAATATGTTGTTCTCATCAATGAGGCTGAGACAAGTCTAACTTGTAAAATTCTAGGCTAAGTTAAATCTCAATGTAAAAAGTGATGTGATTCATTTGAGATATTCCCTCAAGGAAAGGAAAGATGATTGGCAGCTCTAGTTCTAGGAATTTGCAATTTCTAGTCAACTTCTTTTCTTTACACTCACTAATATTTGAATGAATTTCCAGGTTCTGCTTTTTCTCCTTTTGGTCTAAGATTTACCACGTTTTTATGATGATATGTATCTATATCTAGCTAGCAAAATAATTTCATTCATTATTATGGACTTTGCCAGCAAAAACTAAACTTACATTCTGAGATATATCATACTGATATATATATACACCTCCATAAAGCCGAAATTATGAAATTTTAAAAAATGCTCAATGTTTTTGTTGTGTGTATAATTTGTTTAATTTTTTTGTTTTTGAGTATGGAAATGTTTAATAAGGAGCTGGGATTTGGGGATGCCTGTGAGGCACATTCTTTTTATTTTTAATTTTTTAAAATTTTACTTTAAGTACCATAATACACGTGCAGAATGTGCAGGTTTGTTACATAGGTATACATGTGCCATGGTGGTTTGCTGTACTTATCAACCTATCATCTAGGTTTTAAGCCCCACATGCATTAGGTATTTGTGCTAATGCTCTCCCTTCCCTTGTCCCCCACCCCCCAACAGGCCCCAGTGTGTGATTTTTGCCTCCCTGTGTCCATGTGTTCTCATTGTTCAGCTCCCACTTCTGAGTGAGAACATGCAGTGTTTGGTTTTCTGTTCCTGTGTTAGTTTGCTGAAAATGATGGCTTCCAGCTTCATCAGTGTCCCTGCTAAGACCATGATCTCATTCTTTTTTATGGCTACATAGTATTCCATGGTGTATATATGCCACATTTTTGTTATCCAGTCTATCATTGATGGGCATTTGGGTTGGTTCCAAATCTTTCTAATCCATTCTAATCAGTGTTCCTTAACTATGTAAAGTGATTAAGGAATAGAATGATAGTATTTCTAAGAATATTCTTTGGTCAAATAATATATATATTTTTAGACAATACGTCTACCTGTTTTCTATGTATTAAAATGTTAGTCCTATAAACACCAGGAAAGCATTGATTAAATTAATTACGTTCTAAACCTATTAAATGGATACTAGAGGAAAAGAGAAGAGAAACTTCAGTCAATACAAAAGCATAGATGTCAACTTTTGTCTTTTTACATCCAATTTTATTTCAATATTTCACAAGTATTCACTAAATTCTAAAAGTTGCAACTATTACATAAAATGGGACCTAATGATATTTCAACTGCATTTACTGTTATTTACTTTCCAACTGCATTTTCTGCAATATAGTTTAACTGAAATCTCTTTGATTACAAGCATGCATTCCACCTTTCTACCTCAGTGTCTTTGTTCCTGCCTTTTTACTTTTTTCTAACAGCCTCTAAGCCTACATATTGCTTTTGAATTCTATCTCTTATTAAGCCCTGTGCAGGTGTCCCTTCCTCCATTAACCATTCACTCAATCTCTTCCACTAGAAAACACTATTCCCTCCTGTGTACTCATAGAACACTTTTTAGTAGCTCTTGTAATTATTATACCAGTATGTAATGTATTACATTCGTGTTCTGTTTTCATTTCTAAGTCAGACTGTGTGCTTTGTCAAGGTAGTTTAGTTTTATTTGATTTTTTGTTGCAGAGACATTTAAATTGAACTTATTTCACAATCTTTCTTTAATGTGGAATTCCCTCTCCCTCTAGATATCCAAAATTTATCCTTTTTTCAAACTCCAATTCAAACCTTTCCTATTCTTAAAGTTGTTACCTCAAGTTCACCACATAGAATGTTCTATAAATATCAATGAAGCCAAGTTGATTGAATATATTATTCAAGCTTTTGTTTCTTTACTGATTTCTGTCTACTTTTTCTATCAACTAATGAAAGAGGGTGTTGAAATCTTTGGCTATGCCATAAGACAAAATTACAACAATTTAGTCTAAAAATCTTAATTGCTTTATTTGCAATTCTAGAATTCAGCAACATTGCATTCCATCAAACAGAAAAAGTGCCCCAATGAGCTAGGCAGAAGAGGCTGGTTTTATAGATAGAAAAGAACTAAAGAAAGAAGTAACAAAAAATAAAAAGCAGATTGCTCATTTCAAAGTTACTTTCCTTGTAAAGCAGGAACAGTAGAAAAATAACTGGTAACATCAGGTCACTTGAGGTTACATTTTGTTGTTAGAATTAAAGCAGAGGAAACTTCATTATCATGCTGATTGAAACTGGCCTGTTTGGGAAATGAGGCTGTTAACCTCTCACTCTTGCTTTCTAGGACGGTCAAGTAACAACTCAGTTTGGGTTTGGTGACACGGAAACTCAGCATGGGTGGCTCCATTTTGATTTTTAGTCTGTTCCTTTGAGGCCGAGTGCAGTAGCTTAGTTCAAAACAATGACTTCCTATAATTTTTATTTAAAGGCTGTAATTGTCTGTTTGCCTTTTCCTACTTTCAGTTCTATCAGTTTTGGCTTCATTTATTTCCATACTCTTTTATTGTATAGATACATATATGCTTAGGATCATTTTTTCCTCTTGATTAGTTGACCTCTTTCTTGTTAAGAAATGACCTTGGCTGGGCATGGTGGCTCATGCCTGTAATCCCAGCACTTTGGGAGGCCTAGGTGGCCGGATCACCTGAGGTCAGAAGATCGAGACCAGCCTGGCCAATGTGGTAAAACCCCATCTCTACTAAAAATACTAAAATTAGCTGGGCAGGTGGTAAGCACCTGTAATCCCAGCTACTTGGAAGGATGAGGCAGGAGAATTGCTTGAACCTGGGAGGTGGAGGTTACAGAGATCATGCCACTGCATTCCAGCCTGGGCGACTTTACTTTTGGTTATATTATTTCCTTTGAAATCTTTTCTGTCAGATATTAATATAGCCACTCCATCTTTCTTTTGATTATTGTAAACATGTTATAAATCTTACTCCATTATTTTTCTTTTTATGTATTTATGTATTTACATTTAGGTATTACGTATTTATATTTAAAGTATGTTTCTTATAGGCTGCAAAGAGTTGGGTCTTGCTTTTTTATTCAGTCTGACAGACTCTGCATATTAAATCTCTAGATTTTAAATAATGTATTTAGCTCTTTCACCTTTAATGTGATCATTGTTATTGTTGCATTAAGGTCTATTATCTTGCCACACACCTTCCATTTCTTCTGCTTTTAGTTTCTTTAAAATTTTGTCTAGTGTGCTTTATATTAAAGTTGTCCTCCTGTGATATTATTATTTTACTTCACTCTTCAAGGTAGTGAGCTGTAAACAGGCCAGTATTTATGTATGTATGTACATATGTATGTGTATATACACATACATATATAATATATATACATGTACATATATACATGTATATATACATATATGTGCATGTATATATGTACACACACATGTACATATATATGTACATATATGTATATATGTACATATATACATATATGTACATATATATGTACATGTGTGTACATATATACATGCATACATATACATTAAGCAACTTTAGTTTGAATAATTATCCTCAGGACCTAACCTCATTTAATATATAATAATTTTAATTTTTTTAAGAATTATGTGTAAGTGCATATACATATACATGTATATGTACATGTATATATGTACCTGTATATATGTACATGTATATATGTACATATATATGAATATGTATATATATGTACTATATATGAAGTGGGATATATCAGAGGAGGGCAACTGTGTGTGTGTGTGTATGTGTGTGTGTGTGTCTGTGTGTATATATATATATATATATATGAGCTCTACAGTGGTATACTTCTGTTTCTCTATTTCTGACCTTTATGCCATAGTTGTCAAACATTTTATGCTACACGTTATAAATCCCAAAATATATTGTTATAATTTTTGCATTTAAAAGTCAGTTATTTTTATTTTTATTTTTATTTTATTTTATTTTATTTTTTTGAGAGAGTTTTGCTCAGTTGCCCAGGCTGGAGTGCAATGGTGTGATCTCGGCTCACTGCAATCTCCACCTCCCAAGTTCAAGCCATTCTCCTGCCTCAGCTTCCCCAGTAGCTGGGATTACAGGTGTGGGCCACCACACCCAGCTAATTTTTGGACTTTTAGTAGAGATGGGGGTTTCACTGTTATGGCCAGGCTGGTCTCAAACTCCTGACCTCAGGTGATCCACCAGCGTCGGCCTCCCAAAGTGCTGGAATTACAGGCATGAGCCACTGCACCTGGTCTGAATGTGAATTATTTTTAAACAAATTTAAATATAGTATTTAAATGTTTATATATTTAACCCAGCTGACTACCAATTCCAGTGTTCATCATTTCTTTGTGTAGATACAGATTTCCACCTAGTCTCACTTTTTGTTCTGCTTGAAGAACATCCTTTAAATTACCTTTTAGTCCAGGTGTGCAAGTAATATATTCTTCCAGCTCTAATGTGTCTTTATTTCACTTTAATCTTTTAAATATTTTATTATTTTCTGGACCAAAAATTTTAGGTTGACATTTCTTATTCTATACTGTAAAGATGTTTACTACCTTCTGGTTTGCATTTTTTTCAATAAGAATATGCCATCATTCTTAACTTTGTTCCTCTGTGTACAATGCATCTTTTCTCTCTAGATGCTTTTAATAATTTCTCTTTATGATTAATTTTAATGATTTTAATTGTGATATGCCTTGGTATAGTTTTCTTCATATGTCTTACGCTTCAGTTTATTGAATATCTTGACTATCTAGGTTAAGTGTTTTTAACAAATTTGGAAATTTTTTAGTTATTATTATTTCAAATACTTTTTGTTGTCCACTTTCTCAGGGATTATAAATATGTGTAGATTGGGCCACTTGAAGTTTTCCCCAGACTCACTAATATGCTGTTCAGTTTTCTTTTAAAAAAGCACGTATTTCTTTGTATGTTCCATTTCAGATAGTTCTGCTATGCCTCAACTTCTTTCTTCAAGGTAGCAAGCTGTAACAATCCTAGGATTGATGTGTTTGTTTTTCATCATTCAGGGATCAATGTCCTTCATCAGTCAATGTCCAATGTCCTAAAAATTTCTATTTTATATATTTTGTCTATATTTTTAGTCATTTCATGTGGGAGGATAAATCTCATTTCTGTTGCTTCATCACATTAGAATTATAAACTTTTAAATAAAATAAATTGTATATTTATTAACCATTTTATATGTCTCTTTTTGAATTGTCCATTTACCCATTATACATGCTTAGTTTATTTTGACGTCTGGTATATATGAACATACATATTTGTTTCCCTGTTGACATACTAAGATTTTGCTATATTAAAGATAGCAGTCTCTGTTCACACTTTTTCACTTGTTTGAAATATTTCCTCAGTTTCTCGAATTTTGTTAAAATTTACATATGATGAGTCAAAAAACTGAAGTTCTGAAACTTGGCAAATTCTTCTCAAATGCTTTCTTGGGTAATTTTTTCCAGTGATTTTATTATTTAGATGTCCTGTTTCTATCAAAAGGCTAAATTAATATTTATTATATTTTCTCTTTATTTATCTGAGTTTAATAGAGAGGAGAGAGATGCATAGCACTTGTGATGTATGGTGAGAATTTACTTATATAGTTTCAAATAGCTAGCCAGTTTCCTAGCTCCATTGGTTGACTAAATCAACATCATTAACAGTGATACCAACTACGTATTAAGTTCTCATTCATTTCAGAGTTTATTTCTGTTGAATTCTGTCTTTCTGTTCTTATGCTAATCTTACAGTCTTTTAATTATAATATGCTTCATTATAACTCATTTTAATATTTTTAAAAGATTTTCACTCTTTACTTCTCTCTTTGAAAATATTCTTGGCTCACCCGTTCTATTATCTTTGTTTTTTTCAAATTCTCCCAAAATATTCAACTGGAGTTTTTTAATTAAAATTTGTTTCAACAGTTATAATAATTTAAGAAGAATTAAAATAGTCACAAGATGTAGCTTTCATCTGAGTCAGACAATATGCACAGTACATTTCTTTTATTTCTTTTTTTATATATCCTAGTAGGATTTTATAGCTTTCTTAAAATATGCCAAATCTCTTTCCTGCTGTTTTTATTTCTAAGTATTGCTTATTATTTGTGTGTTTTAATTTTTATTGTAAATGGTGTCATTTTCTCAGTGTTATTTTCTAACTAGTTTGTTGGGATAATGGAAAGGTTATGATAATAGCATATGTAGCTTTTAGCTGGCCATGGGTTTATTACTTAGTAATTATGGATATGACTTGATTGAAGACATTAAGCAACTTTAGTTTGAATAATTATCCTCAGGACCTAACCTCATTTAATATATAATAATTTTAATTTTTTTAAGAATTATGTGTAAGTACTAAATATAAAACAAAACTCCTAGAAGAAAAATTTTATTGACATAGCTTCTTTAAAAACATTAATCACAGCTGGGAGCAGTGGCTCATGCCTGTAATCCCAGCACTTTGGGAAGCCGAGGTGGGTGGATCACCTGAGGTCAGGAGTTCCAGAGCAGCCTGGCCAACATGTGAAACCCCGTCTCTACTAAAAAAGTACAAAAATTGGCTGGGTGTGGTGGTGAGTGCCTGTAATCCCAGCTACTCAGGAGGCTGAAGCAGGAGAATCGCTTGAACCCAGTAGGTGGAGTTTGCAGTGAGCCCAATTCACACCACTGCACTCTAGCCTGGGCAACAAGACCGAAACTCTGTCTCAAAAAAACAAAAAATTATCACAAGAACTGAAATTAAGTTTGTCTTATAAACTTTTTTTTAGAACTGATATCACTGTGATTACCAGGCCAAAAAGAAAATTATCACAGGAACTGAAATTAATTTTAATTGTCTCATAAACTTTTTTTTAGAACTGATATCACTATGATTACCAGGCCAAAAAAAAAAAAATTAATTCATCCAACAAACATTACTGAATGTGCACTATGTGCCTAGCACTTTTTTTTTTTTTTTTTTTTTTTTTTGAGACGGAGTCTCGCTCTGTCGCCCAGGCTGGAGTGCAGTGGCTCCATCTCGGCTCACTGCAAGCTCCGCCTCCCGGGTTCACGCCATTCTCCTGCCTCAGCCTCTCCAAGTAGCTGGGACTACAGGCGCCCGCCACCATGCCCGGCTAACTTTTTGTATTTTTAGTAGAGACGGCGTTTCACCATGGTCTCGATCTCCTGCTTTATTGAATTTAGTTCAGTGGGGAGAGCTATATGGAAAACATGTAAACTAAACATAATTGGTGAAATATATAAAATGTCAGATGGTGAGAGTTTGATTCCAAAAAATAAAGAGGAGAGATAAATAAGGAGGCCAGGATTAGAGCTAACGTGGCTAATTTAGATTGGAGATAAGGAAAGGTATCACTAAGAGATCATGTTTGAACTAAGAGAAGGCAATGTAAGGAGATAAGAACTATGGATATCTGGGGAAAATAAAACATTTAAAAATGTAAACGAATATGAAACCTTCTTAAAACTTTACTTAGGGAGGTAATTATTTGTTATGTAAAGTTTTGTATCTTTTCAATTGAGGGAGGGCCTCTCAGTGTTTGAGACCAGCTTGAGTCACTTCTAAGGTTTGAAGCTTCAGTACCCATTTTCTGTAGAATTAAGATCCTGCTTCCTTGAGGCAGGATTAAGATTCTGCTTCAAGGCAGGATTATAAGTATTGTGATAAAAGGTGAGTGATTATGTTAAGCGAATTAATAGTTTTAATGCAAAATAATATAGTGTAATAAAATTTATCTTGCATTTATAAAATTCTTTGTTTCAAATTAATTCATTGTGTACCACAAGTGAAATGGTCCAGAAAGAATTACACAAGTTTAAGTTCGCACAAATCACCTCTTTATTTATTTATTTTGAGACGGAGTCTTACTCAGTCGCCCAGGCTGGAGTGCAGTGGCACGATTTCAGCTCACTGCAAACTCTGCCTCCTGGGTTCAAGCAATTCTCCTGCCTCAGTCTCCTGAGTAGCTGGGATTACGCCACCACACCTGGCTAATTTTTGTATTTTTAGTAGAGATGGGGGTTTCACCATGCTGGCCAGGCTGGTCTCCAACTCCTTACCTCGTGATCTGCTGGCCTCGGCCTCCCAAAGTGCTGGGATTACAGGCTTGAGCCACCGTGCCCGGCCCAAATAACCTCTTTTAAAATCCCAGTCTGGCAGTGTATCCCTTTTACTGTATTCATAAAGTCGTTTAAAGATGATCTGAAAACCTGGGGCCACTGCAAACATGAATTTTGAGTAAATGGCATTGCAGACCCCACCTCTGCTTCTCCAAGTCCTTCTATCTATTGAATTTAGTTTCCTACATCATGGGTATATTTCTTTTAAGAAGGAAAATCCTAAGGAAACCTTCCTATATTTTAGGCTTACTAAATTAAAAATAACATAAACTTGTTAAACTTTTGTAAGTAATGCTAAAATGCTTGGCAAATGGGAATGACAAAACAATTTTAATGAATAGCAAAATCCAATCACTGGGAGACCAATAAAATGCACAATGAAAACAGAGCAGCCTACACTGATGATGGAAGTTTTTGATCTTTATTAAATCAAAAGTAGCCTCTAATTTACTACAGACAATATGGTGAGTCCCATTTTTTAATCTACCTGATATGCACTGTTTTGAAAGTTGAAAGCATGATCTTATATCTACCTAGAACTTATATCTTATTTTTGCCCTCTTCTGAAGTAAATTTTCCAAAAACTGTTTTGTGATATACTATTGCATTCTGTAAATACATATAAAACGGGTGAGAGGAAGGCGAGCCATTAAAATTTAATTTATTTTCAGCTGGGGCTGGTGGGTCACACCTGTAATCCCAGTTCTTTGGGAGGCCAAGGCGAGTGGATCACTTGAGCCCAGGAGTTCAAGACCAGCCTGGGCAACCATGGCAAAACCTATCTATACTAATAAATACAAAAATTAGCTGGGCATGGTGGCACGCACCTCTGGTCCCAGCTACTCAAGAGGCTAAAGTGGGAGGTTTGCTTAAGCCTGGGAGGCAGAGGTTGCGGCGAGCAGAGATTGTGCCATATACTTCAGCCTGGGTGACAGAGTGAGACCATGTCTAAAAAAAAATAAAATTATTCTAATTTTTGCCAGTGTTGATTTTTGTTTAAAAATCAATTAAAGAAGCATTTGTGGTTCAATTTTAAATGCTATAAATAGAATTTTATTCAACAGCTTTTATTATCATAAAGACTTAGAAAATATTTGACTTCATTAAATGCCAAATTTTCATATTTACAAAAATAGTAAAATATAACTCCTTGTATAGCAGCAATAATTTACAATCCTGGTTTCACTGAAGAATCACATGGGGAGATCCATCAGGTGCCCAGTCTCCACAGATTGTGATTGAATGTAGGTGGGGGGGGAGCACTGGCACTTTTTTTTTAAAGCTTCACTCATCTAGGGAAGGTTGGCTGGAACTAAGAAGATGTTTCCTGTAGGCAACTTTATTATACAATTATGCAGTAATAACGTGTTGTATATAATGTAGATCAGCAGCATTGAGTTCCCCTGAGAGTTTATTAAAAATGCAAAATCTTAGGTCCCACCCCAGATCTACTGAATTTGAATCTGTATGCTGACAACACTCTCAAGTGATCTGAATTAACTTACAAGTTAAGAAGCATTGTTCTGGGATCCACCCCTCCTTTGGAAGGCACTATTCTTGATTCCTAGAGATAATCAGGCTATGAGAGACGTGAAACTGAGATAAATAAAATAAAACAAACCAACAAAAACATATAATGTCATCTTATATATGTTATTGAAATGTAACGTAACTTTTTATGGACTGGAATATTCATTATTCAGATATACATCTATTCTGTCAATGTTTTCAGGTTATATAAACAAACAGATCATAATCAGCTGAAAGTTTGCTTGGCCATCATGGTATTGTTAATAGAACCGGAAAAGTTCCATGCATCAACTGAGATGTATGATGCATTCCTCACTATGGGAAGAGTCTTGCCTATGGGAAATACTTGAAATCTCTTGGCTGCAACACCCTTTGCCCATCTTTACGACAGAGAACTAGGAACAATATACTGGAAATTCTGCCTCTAGGGACAACACTTTCAAGAGCTGTTTCCACTTTTGCTTTATGATACAGGTTCAACGTACCTAATCTGAAAATCTGAAATTTGAAATGCTCCAAATCCAAAATGTTTTGAGCACTGACATAATGCCACGCATGGAAAATTCTACACGTGACCCTGTGATGGGTCACAGTCAAAAATGCCATTAAAAGTGTTTCATGAACAAAATTACTAAAAATATTGTAGACAATTACTGTCAGGCTGCGTGTATACGGTATATTAAAGCATATATGAATTCATGTTTAGACTTAAGTTTCATCCCTGAGATAACACATAAGTATAGGTAAATATTCCTAAATTTTAAAAGAATCCAAAATCTGAAACTTCTGAATCCAAGCATTCAGATAAGGATATTCAGCCTTTAGCTATTTATTTTCTTGCTTGCATAGCTTACCCACCCTTTTATTTTCTTTCTTAGTAGGTTAATACATTTACCTACCTAAGGGAACATTTAAAATGGGCTACTTCCAGATTTTGCTGGCCTAAGACTGTCTGTCTCAATGAGAATGAGCAAAGGCACTTTGAAGTGGCTTATATCTACATAGGATAATTTTCTTTCCTTCAGTTACTAATTGTTAAAGCTTTGCTCAAGCTTCTGAGTACTATCTAAATATTCCAGTACCAGAACAATATACGTTATCTCAGTCCGTTCAGTAATGAATGACTGCATTTTGAACTTTTGTGTACCAATTTTTAAATGATGCTCCAAATACACATAAATGGAATTCTTTATTTCTTACTTTAAGAGTTTAGTGACAATGACAATAAAACTCTAACCTGGACCACACTTGAGTCATCTGAAAATCTTTCAAAAGTAGACTTCATCATGAACAAACTGCATCAGAATTTCTGAGATTGAGGCCTGAATTAATATTTTTAATACCTCCCAGGATGTTCTGATTTCCAGTAGCATAAAGAACATTACTGAGAGTAGGGTTGAAAATTAATTCTAAAACAGATAACTCCGTAGGTCATTTCCTTTTTCAGTTTACTGTAATTATTAAAAACCTCCTCTGGAACTTTTCTAGTCAGATCATGGGCTGCAAAAGAAAACTGGACATGTTGATTTATTAAAAAACATTCAAGAAGGTATTCAAAATTAAACTAAAACAATAATTTAACTTATCTATCTGGGAACATTATTCATGATATCCCATTGCTTTCCAAAACTTAGTTGTGTGGAACATAGAGGAGAAGACGATTTTCTCCTTTACTCTTCATGAGTTTTTAGCTAAGATTCCCTGTAACAAAAGGCAGATTAACAAGAGAAAAACAAGCCGGGCATGGTGGCTCACGCCCGTAATCCCAGCACTTGGGAGGCAGAGGCGGTGGATCACGAGGTCAGGAATCGAGACCATCCTGGCTAACACGGTGAAACACTGTCTCTACTAAAATACAAAAAAATTAGCCGGCATGGTGTGGCGCCTGTAGTCCCAGCTACTCGGAGGCTGAGGCAGGAGAAATGGCAGGAACCCAGGGGCGGAGTTTGCAGTGAGTCGAGATCGCGCCACTGCACTCCAGCCTGGGCGACAGAGCGAGACTCCGTCAAAAAAAAAAAAACAAAACACCAAGAGAAAAACAAACAGAAGCTAATAACGTAAATACCTCCTTTGTACATGGATAGAAACAAGAAAATGGGCAATCTCTAGAGTAATCTCAAAGAATTGTCTTTTTTTGTGTGTGTGTGAGGTTCTTTTTTTTTTTTAATCAGTAATGATATTTATATTATACTTTAGGTTTAGGGTACATTGCACAATGTGCAGGTTGTTACATATGTATCCATGTGCCACGTTGCTGTGCTGCAGCCATTAACTCGTCATTAGCATTAGGTATATCTCCTAATGCTGTCCCTCCCCCCTCCCCCCACCCCACAACAGTCCCCGGAGTGTGATGTTCCCCTTCCTGTGTCATGGGTTCTCATTGTTCAATTCTCACCTATGATGAGAACATGTGGTGTTGTTTTTTTGTCTTTGCGATAGTTATACCTGAGATGCAAACACTATCATTCTCTGAAACAAACACATAAGGATGTGGGAAAGGTTTTGTTCAGAAAGATGACCAGGAAAAAGCAAAACACAAGCAAAGTTTGTTACGCATACTTAAGTCGTTTCTTCTCCATTGATTGAGTCTTCGGTTATGTAGCTATTCTCTTCTGGTGCAAAAGAGAGAGAGAAGGAGACCCTTGAAAACGTCTATAAATTTCCTTTATAGACATAAATTTATCTTACAAAAGGGAACTTCTAGCCTTGTTTAGTATTCTTTCTGTGTCTGCAGTTTCTCAAAATATCTAGCTCAAAATATCCTAAGCCAGAGAGGCATATTTAGGTGAAATACTCTGATTGCAGCCTTATTTGGGGGTGACATGTTCTGAACTCTATGAGAAATTAAAACAATCTATATTTTTGGTGAGATATTTCAAATTTCATTATTTTAATTCTACATAATCATCATTTCAATATTTTATTAAATATATATAGTGGAAAATTATATGTGATTTAATAAGTGCTTTATTTCCCTAACCTCAAGTTACTTGGGGCAATTCCAGATGTATAGTATGAAATCATGGAGCAATATTTGACATTTGGTGATGTAATTAATTTTATATTTACTTAAGCCTTATTAAAATAGCTGTTATATAACAATTTAAACAATGTTCAAATATCTTAATTGTACAAAATGATTTTGGCCTCTTTTTCAAACCTGAGACATTCTGATATGATGTACAGTACCAAACATTGATCAAAAGCTAAAAATATCTCCAGGCATAGTTGTTATATAAATATGTGTGTGTAGTGTGTGATATATATATATATATGTTTTTTTCTTTTTCCCCCCCAGGTTATGTGGCTATATTGCGTCAATGATCTTAAATCAGATGAAAAACTTTTTAAATGTGGATCAGTGGTTGCACCTATCACAGACTTGAAATTGTATGGAGTACTTTCTACAGACTGACCTATATAATGTTTGATTTGTAGAAAACGAAAGCCCAATTAGGATAACTCAATGAGCTCATTATCATTTATTAGAGCCTGTTTTAGCTGTTTAATCTCTCCTTATTCAGCTGATTTTACTAAAGCATGACAATTAAATGTAAAATGAAAAATTAATAAATATGCTAGTCAAATATTTTTAGTTTGTTTTGAATGTCTGTTTTCTTGGTCACAGGCCCCGCTTTTCTGAAAGATCCTTGGTCCATCTAAGAAGAAAGCACTTACCATAGCTAATTTGAAATAACAAAGAAAGAGGAGTATTTTTTTCTAAAAATTAGTTAAATTGTTATTAGATCTATAGATACAGATATTTGTATTTTCCTTTATAGGCAGCCAGTGTGCTACATAATGTTCATGGCTTGAAAGAAGAAGATATATTAATAATTCATGGAACTGCTGACAGTAAGTATTATACTTGCTGCTGCTGTTTGATAGGGTGTGACCTTTTACAAAGGGATACATCTAAGGACTTGCTTACAGGAAGCCCTGTAAACCTTCTGAAGAAGGGAGCAGAGAGTCACACAAAGAATCAGATACATGATAGGAGGTGGGAAAAAAGAATTCAGAGATAAGAGGAGAGGAGGCTGTTCCTCAAACGGCAGCATTGTCCAATCAAACTCCCTGTAATGATGGAAATACTTTATCAATGTTGCTAAAAAAGTAGCCACTGGCCACTTGTGTCCACACTGTTTAGTGTGACTGAGGAACTGAGTTGATTTTATTTAATTTTAATTTAAAAAGGTACTTGTGTCTAGTGACTATGGTTACAGTGTTACTCAGCACATCTAAAATGGAAACCAACCTGGAAAACAGAAACCAAAAAGATGAAAGCCCTGGCATGAAATTCTAATGAGGTTACCCGCTTAAATGAACTTAAAACAAAAACTTTAAAAAGGCACTTTCATACCATCTCTCATTTTTTCATCACTTTAAACCTTGGAGGTGGATATGATCGATGTTAGTAGTAGTTAGTAGTAATAAATAATATCATTTTATATTTACATGGCACTCTTAGGGACCAAAGAATCTATATTTTATTATCCTCTGTGATATTTTACAACAGACGGCTGAATATTTATAGCTCCTTTCATGGATGAGAAAAATCAATTTCAAAAAGGAAACATTTATCCAAGGCCATCTGGCAAGTGAGCCAAGAAAGTCAAAGTCTTGAATCAATATTTCCTAAATCTTGAACTTAACTCCTTCCTCTTTAGGGTGGGTTCCACTGAATGATTTGCTTCAAGGA